>NW_021304487.1:0-1139 GCF_002162155.2 Triticum dicoccoides
AGCAAACAAAGCATCACAAAATATAACAAGGCAATACGCGGTGTTCGGTGTGCCCTAACGCGGTAGTAGGTGATACCGGTGAAGGGGGGAAAACATCCGGGAAAGTATTCCCGGTGTTTCGTGTTTTCGGGCAGAGGAGCCGGAGGGGGAAAGTTGCGGGTTCGATAGGTTAGAGGGGTGTGGCGGACGAACGGACTGCGTATCCGAAATCGTCTCGTCGTTCTGAGCAACTTTCATGTTGAAAATATTTTAATCCGAGTTACGGATTAAAAGATATGAATTTTAAAAGATTTTAACAATTTTGGAATTTAATTATTTATTTAATTAATTGGAAAAAAATGTATTTATGACGTCAGCATGATGTCATGCTGACGTCAGCAGTCAACAGGGGTTGACTGAGTCAACCCTGACATGTGGGTCCAGTGGGACCCACCTGTCATACGCTGTTAGGTTAATTAGGATTTAGTTAAACTAATTACTGTTTAATTAAGCTAACAGGTTAATTAGATTAATTAATTAAGGTTAATTAACTTAATTTAATTAATTAATTAATTAATTAAATTTGTTTTATTTTAATTATTGTTTTATTTATTTATTTATTTATTTATTTATTTAAATATATTATTATTAACTTTTTAATTCCCCTTTTTTTTTTAATCCGTTCTGGGGGTGGGGTCCCGCTGTCAATGGCCGAAAGGGGCCAAACGGGCGCAAGGGCTTGCGGGCGTGCGGGCTAACGGGCGCAGGGGGCGCCTGGCGCGAGGCGAGCCCAGAGGCTGCCTGGGCGAGGCCAGGGACGAGGCCGCCGGCGCCCACGACGCCGGCCAGGAGAGGCGGCGGAGGGCCGCGGTTGGCGCGGTGGTGGAGGTAGTGGCGGGGCTGGCCGGAGCGGCTCACATGGAGGGGAGGTGAGGCGAGGCGCACGGCGGGAGTGCGAGCGCGCGTGCGCACGACGGCTATGGCCGCGGTCGTCGAGCGGGAACCCAGGGGAAGGAGGAGGAGAGGTGCTCACGGGGGGCGTGTAGGGTCCAGGGCAACGAGGGGCGAGGAGGAGGACGGAGACGATGCAACGGAGGGGAAGCAGGCCGGCGGTGAGGTCCCGGCGAGGTGTGGGGCTCCGGGCGGCGATGATGGCCGCC
>NW_021304488.1:0-1049 GCF_002162155.2 Triticum dicoccoides
TTGTTCAGTTTCTAACTCCCAAGTAAGATATATATCAGGAACATATCTACCCTCAAATGGTGGAATATTCAATTTCAGTTTAGGAATATGGACATCATCTCGTACCTGAGGTGGTGGTGCAGGCCTACCATTACGAATATATACCTGAGGTCGACCTGCTGGTGGTGGTACAGGTGGCTGCACGTAGTGTTGATTTTGATCAACCTCATCCTCATAATCTCCCACATAATCATCCTCCTCCGCATCAGCAGCAGGAGCCACAGAAGTATCAACAGCAGCACCAACAGTTTGGCCAAACGCAAGAGGAACACGGCTTGCTCGGCGGAGGTCTGCTTCGCGACGTGGAGGTAGTCGTTGTTGTTGTTGTTGGAGAGGTGCGTTAGGTGCAGCGGGTGGTGGTGGTGGAAGACGCGCGAGCAATTCATTAAACTTGTTATCGAGCTTTGTTTCGAACGTCTCTCAAGGCCAGTGATCTTCTCCATGGCCTCTTCAAAATTGTTCAGCACATCTTGCACCTGTTCAGTCATCATTTGCTGAAACTTATCATGAAGCTCCTTGTTCGATAAATTCTCCCAGTCAATCTCGTCGGCTTGTGATCCTGGCATGGTTAGCAGCAATAGAAACACACAAGAATATGATCCTACAGACTACGAACAAGTGGTGGTGGTGGGTGTCACAAATCCGTCAAGCAAATCTCAAATTCTTACCAGTTCTTACCCAGCAGCAGGCGGTGATCGGCAACCGTTGTAGTCAAAAACTCTCAAAGCTTGGATAGAGCGATTACCAGGGAGAGTCAAACACACGACGTAGATGTATGTAGAGCTAGGAAGGCTTATAGTATGGTAGCAAAAAGGGTCAGCAATAATCAATTCAGAGATGCAAAGTTGAATAAACGCTCAACGACGGTACTGTGCTGGTCCTAGGCTAAACTGTGCTAGAGACGCGAGCCTAGAACACTAACAAAATCACGGCGCGACACGTAAACAAGGGAAAAGCACACTCTGGAATTTTTTTTCGCTCTCTTTTTTTTTTGCGCTCTTTTTTTTTGC
>NW_021304488.1:1140-1927 GCF_002162155.2 Triticum dicoccoides
ACTATAATGGCGAGTGTCTCAAAACTCTTCTTAGCTCAAACTGACAGGATGGGCACAAAATTTTTTCGACCAATTTTTTTTTTTGACTGCCCGGACCCAAAAACTGGAAACAGGTCAAAAAAAACTTCCTATAATGGCACCTGTCTCAAAACACTCAGAAACACCTAAAAATAGGATAGCCAGAATTTTTTTCGAAAAATGCGTTTTCGAAAAATTTTGGGCCTAAACGGAGCGTGGCTACCCGACTCTCCGGCAAGGAAACACGAATCGGAATCTAGATGGATCTCGAAAACAACCCTAATAAGCAAGGAACTCGGATTGGTGGTGGATATATGGTGGTGGTATATGGCAGCGGTGGTGGTAGCGGTGGTAGTATATGGATATGGATCGGTGGTGGTATATGGACACGGATTGGTGGTGGTATATGGATACGGATTCGGAGCGGTGGTGGTAGATGGCAGGGGCGATGATGATGGTGCGGCGGCGGCGTGACAACTTATGACCAGAACTCGAAACTCTAAAAGACTAGACTCTAAGACCAGCAACTAGACACGACGATGCAACCGCAAATTCAACAAAGCAAAAACCCTAAAAAGATTATGCAAAGGCTCAGATTGGTTCGGATATGATGAACTAACCCTAATTTTTTTTTGTGGCTTTTTCGTGGACTGTAGGTATGAAGAACAGACTCGATCTAAACTACGAAAAACTGTAAAATCTCACCGAGCAACCTGGAAATCTGATACCACTTGATAGAGGCAAAGGTGTCCCGTCTTTCGATGAGATG
>NW_021304489.1:0-1070 GCF_002162155.2 Triticum dicoccoides
GTCACGGGAGGCAGGAGCAGTCGGCACGACCGGCGCTGCTTTAGGCGGCTGGAGCAAGAAGACAAGTGGTTGAAGAAGCACTACGGCCGTTGGATGGACATCATACGGTCACTGGAGCTAGAATCGTTCATATTGACTAAGTTGACAAAGCCCTCCGTCCCCGTAAACTTAGTAGGCCCACAAGTCAGCCTCCCACTATGCTAGGTCCCAGCTAGCATGGGGAGTATTCATTTTTTTGTGCGTAATAAGGAGGCACTTCCTTGCGTGCGAAGATATAGCTGGCGGGTCCGAGCTGTCAGCGGCGGGTACGTTTTTTTCACGAAATACAGATGCCCTTTCGGTGGGTCCCAGATGCCAGGTGGAGGAATCATTATTTTGCGCGTAATAAGGAGGCATTTCCTTCCGTGCGGCCATGGACCCAGCTCTCAGCCTATCCACGTACAGTCCACTTTAGATACATGTGGTCGTTTACCACGTTGACATGCCACGTCGAGAGCATCAGGGTGATGGACGACGGCGAGGCCTAGGAAGGGAACGACACGGAGCTAGGGAAGACTCGACAGTTATTTCCCACGGGGAGGGGAGTACGTGTACGAGGGTTTACTGGTTCGTCTGCCGTCGCCGGAGAATAACGGCAGGTGTGGGTGAGTAGAGTGATGGCTAGGCCAGTGATGGAAGTACGGTGAGGCGGTGAGGCCTGCGCGGCAGCACAGCCGATGGCGGGAGGAGGGAGCAGGCAGTCCCACCGGCGCTTGTTTGAGTGGCTGGAGCAGGACAAGCAGAGATTGAAGAAGCACAATGGCCGTTGGATGGACATCCAACAGTCACTGCTTATGCGTCAACCTTTTTTTAGGGAATCCTCGAATCTGTGAAAAACAGCATACAACCCATCTGCCATTATTTCTAATAATTTACAGCACATTTGCTAATCCTTAAGGTTTTTTTTAATCCCATATTCTTTTTGTTTGCATTACAGCCCATATTGTTGCCACGGTTAAAAAATTATACGAAATTTTGCATATTTCGGTGCGGTCCGAACTGTTTTTAATCCCAAAATTTTGAGTCAAATT
>NW_021304490.1:0-4696 GCF_002162155.2 Triticum dicoccoides
CAAGTTCTCTTTATTAGTTTCATTAACTTTAAAAATATGCAGAAACAATGTTTATAAATCATATGCGTATATGTATCTCAAAAGGTACTTTCGAAATATGTAATTTTGTTGATTTGAGAACTATGCTATTATTGAATTTTGCTGGCTGATATAGTTGATGGTGGATTTATTAATTCCTGTTTATAGCCTGCAGACGTGGAGAATCGATAGTCATGCACTTTTGCTAGATTTAATTTCCACAATACTCTTTCGGGTTCCAATAAGAAAAGTCCTCGTGTTCGATACTAACACGGTTTCCTGTGCTAAATTACATACCATCATGCTATCCTAATCTAGGAGAGTAGTTTTGCATAAAGGGCGCCTTTATTGACTCATAATATGGCATCTAGGAGATACGTACAATGAGTACACACCAGGTTTCTGCGTGGTTAAGATGTACATCACGGCAATCGACGTCTTCTGGTCTATATCAATGACCTCCTGGTCATTGCTTTTACATGTTCCCTAGTTTAAACAAGTTTGATCCGCAGCGGCAACGAGCTTTGTTTGTCACATGTGGCCAGTGGATGCATGGCGAAGAAGACTTTGGTACCCTGAAGGGTTGGATGTAGTTTTCAATTTTATAGAGAGCTCTTGTAAGGGTTTGTGCTACTTAATATAGGTGGCTTTTTCGGAAAAGGAAAAGATGCACACGGCCCACACCTGGTTCTAGTAGGCTAATTTATTTTTCCACACTTGATTATTGGTTGTATCAGTGATGTTGCTTTACCAAGAAAGCTTTTTCCGAAACCCTAGTTTCTGAAAAAATACCTATTCCTTTTAACACCAAATACAACATAATACTGTACATGTGTCCAGGGTGACAGGGCAATTCCGAGACTGGGACTCACAACCAACCTTAGCTTGTCTTCTAGCTGTGACTTGTGATTATTACAATCACTGATACTAGCCGGTCCTCCCTGACAGGGTGTGTACGAGAAGAGAAGAGAGGAGTCAAGGCAGCCACAGCCCGCACGATCGCATGGGCGAAACGCGCGGGTCCGAATTGTCATCGGGAGCACGTCGGAGGTCGTCACATCTGCAGCAGCTGGCATATGTGAGACCAGTACGTGACGTACATCTGAAAAACGAGCAAGTTAATCATGTAGTCCTACCCTGTTAGTAAGTGGCTCTGCGTTCGTGGATGAGAACGTCCACAAGATTAGTCTCACAAGGCGATTCGGTGTCCGTCGTACGTAACTTGTCCATCATTGGTTATGTAGGCAATAGTACTATAGATTGGACTGGAGAGAAAGGCTTCAGAACCTTAACGTGCGATCGAGAACACGACAGTGAAGAGACAGCCGACGGCGATGACAGTAGGAGCCTGTGCACATTCGAACGGTCGACAAATGGAATTTCTCTTGGCTGTCCCGGATGCATCTGCACTTGCCAATTTATAATCGTTAAGATAAAGCTTTTTTTCTAAGACACCTATTTGCTCGCCAGTGCATTCGAATGTAGAGCCGGGGAGTTGCTGATCTCTCTTAGAGCATCTCCACCCGCCCCCAGGACACCTTTTTAGGCTCGGGCGGCGCCTTATCCAGGCGAAACCCAGCGCGTTGGTGGCCTCTGGAGGCGCCGGCGGAAGTTCCGGCGAATCGTGTCTCCCCGCATGTCCTTTTTCTTGGCCCATTTAATCATTTCGCTCACAAACTTTTGGTCGGGGTGGGGTGTGGCTGGGAAGATGCCCTTCCCATGCATTTCTATTTCGTCCGGATGAAGCATTTGGCTTCCAAGACACCAACTTTTTTGGTTCGGTGGGGTTCTTGGGGGCTCCAACGGCCGGAGATGCTCTTATGTTTTCTAATTAGACTCCCCTCCCTAGGCGCTCCGGCGGCAGAAGGGTGGGGGAGGGGGGACCCCGGATCTAGACGTACGATGTGGAAATAAGGTGTGGGCTTGCGTCTCAGGCGGTCCCGCGTTCGGGGGAGCAGTCTTCGACGCATATGGAAATAATGTCCTCCCAATCCTTGCTCCGCCTCAACGATGGCGCTCAAGGCTTCAGCGATGAACGACCAGTGGATGTTGGTCATGTTGTTGCTGTGGGAGATAACGGTGGTAGCAGTACCATTCGCCGTTTTTTCCTCGAGCTTCGTCCGCGTCGTGGCAGCGGCTTACGCAGCATCACTTGGAAGCTTCGAGAGTTTGTGCAAGCTTTGGGTGGTTGGCGTTTTTGTTTTCGTCCTATGGAGCAGCGACGGTGTGCCATCTTCTGGTGCTTCTATGTTGGCTTGGTCAGCCTCGAGGCTCTCAACTCTTGGACTTGGAATCTGGCGACTATGACTTCATCTCCGAAATGTTTGACAGTGTGCATTAGACTACAACGCTCGCCCGAATCTAGCAATGGGGAGGCTATCGGAGCGGCTGCGGCGGCGCACCATCGGCCCATCTAGGAGATTGGAGGAGCGAGGCACCCTAGGGACTTAATTGTAATATCTATCTTTTTTTACGGGTGTCTCACTGTTTGATCTGTGGCTAATAGATCTGAGGGTCTTTTTGATTTTTCTTCAAAAAAAAAAATCGTACTATGTAACCTTATCTTTTATAAACATAATGTTCTCTAATAGTTTCTAGCATATACTAATTTCCCAAAATTTATGATCTTTTATGTTTGTCTCTTTTGTTTGCACCGAATTTGCTTTATGGCGTGTCAGGGTACGAAGAGGTAGCCGGGGAATTGATAGTCAGGTTGGAAAATCACTTGCTTGGCTGATCACACCACTTTGATGAAGATCAAGGACGATGATCAACTGTGTAAATAATTTGATGATGTTTTTTTATGCGTGAGATACCATGCAACTAAGTGGGGTGTGCCTGGCACTACAAAGAACACCAGAGGTAATACAAATTACAACAGACCCATGGACCACCTAGCAGTTGCATGGTTTCTCACGCATAAAAAAACATCATGAAATTATTTGCACTGAGACAGGGGCCTAGAGGCGGCAATGAGCTTTGCTCACTGAGCGCTAGCAGTGGATGCAAGAGGAGTAAGACTTCGGTACCCTCAAAGATTTGAATGGTTTTTTCAAATTCTGAAAGGGTGTTTTTATAAGGGTATGTGCTACTTAACTTTTTGGCCTTTTCGCAAAGAAAGAAGATGCACAGAGCCAACACCCGGTTCCAACGGACCTATTTATTTTCACTAGGACAATGCCCATGCGTTGCAACAGAATATAAATATTCTAGTTCGTTAGGTTGTGATTTAACTGCCCATATGAATCTGATTGTGTAAATAAATGTTTATTAAATCGTGACCGTGATTTACCTAGGCCTTATATTTTGATGAGAAGTTTGACATGTAAATAAAAGTGGAATTAGTTCAGAAAGTAAGTAAATTAAGATGATTGATTATCATATGAGGATGGTTGAACGAAGGGGTAGTGAGAAGGAAAGTAAAACATGATACCTTACATTCTCTTTAACTAGTGTATATAGCGCTTGAGATTACTTGTTTTTTTATTTGCGGAAAACTTTTGATTTATGCATCTTCAATCGCGGCAGTACGATGAAAACCAGAAATAACTAAGCTTTTTACACAGAGATTACTTGGTTAAACTTGGATTCGTGGTTGTATTGGTGATGTTTCTTTATCTGGAAAGCTGGATGAAATCCTAGTTTCTGAAAATTATCAATCCCTTTTAAAACCAATAAAAAAATACTTCATCAAATTTGAACTACAACCACGACCTTTATTTTGGATCGGATGGAGTAATACATGTCTCCAGAGGACAGGGCAATTCTGAGACTGGGACTCACAACCAACCTTAATTAGCTTGTCTTCTAGCTGTGGCCTGTGATTATCACAGTCACGAACACTGGCCTGTCCTCTATATCTATGTACGCATCATCATGTGGTGCAGACAAACAGCGTGTGCGTACGAGAAGAGAAGAGAAGAGTGAAGGCAACGAAACCCGCACGATCCCACGCACGTTATCATCGGGACCATAACGTAGTACGATCTGGACTGCTGCTCTGACTCTAGAGCACGACAGTGAAGAGACAGACACGGCGACGACAGTACGATCCTGCAGCTAACGGTCGACAAATGGAATTTCTCTTGGCTGTCCCGGATGCATCGCCCTTGCCAATTTCAGATCTTTAAGAAAAAGTATTTTTTTCCAAGCCACCTATTAGCTCGCCTGTGCATTTTCTAATGTAGAGCCCGGGAATGTTGCTCTCTCTTCCGTTGTCTACATAAACCTAAAAAATAAATCATACTCCCTCCGTCCGGAAAAGCTTGTCCCTTAAATTGATGTATCTAGCATCAAGTTAGTGCTAGATTCATCCATTTGATGGACCAGCTTGGGACAATTTTTTCCGGACGAAGGGAGTACTATGCAGCCTTATCTTTTAGGAACATAATGTATCTAATAGTTTCTAGCTTACATGTATTTTCCTTATGATCTTATTTTATGTATGTCCTTTTTTCTTTTCTTCATCAAATGGGCCATAGGATGCACAATTCCAGTCAGGTTACCGAAGAGGTAGTAGGGGAATTGATAGTTTGGGTTAGAAAATCATCTGCTTGGCCGATCACATCACTTTGATGAAAATCAAGGATGATGATCAATCTTTCAAATCATTTCACGACGTCTCACTTTCATTGATTAGACAGGGGGCAACAAAGAATACTATAGCACTTGGAAGTTT
>NW_021304491.1:0-2173 GCF_002162155.2 Triticum dicoccoides
GAAAAGTCTAGCAGCAGTGCGGGTTTTAGGCCTATCAGTAGCGCTCTGCCCGTGCTACTGATAAGGCGCTACAGCTAAAGCTTAGCAATAGCGTGTCTAGACCCGCGCTACTGCTAAATTGACTTAGTAGTAGCGCTTCTACATAAGAGCGCTACTGGAAATTAGTAGTAGCGCTTCTCCTTGCCCGCGCTATTACTATTATTTAGTATTTTATTTCTTTTTTATTTCATGTTGTATTCATACACCTTTACACAAGTTTTCATACAACAGGAATTTAGAGATTGTTTTTATATCATAATGATTTATTACATCACGGGATGAAAGAACCGTGGACTAGTTTCAAGTGGATGTCCATCCACTTGAAACTAATCCGCGGTTCTTTCACCCAATGATATAATAATATCATCATCATCATCATATCATTAACAACTTATCATCATAATACATAATTGTCATATAACACCTCCTCAAGATCAACTTAGCAAATTGGTCACTAGTCGTAATCACAAGTACTCCTCATTATCAACTCTAACACATTACCACATAATAAACATATTGTATCTCATAGGACCTACTACATTCAATTAAGACCTACTACATTTTCTAATGTAAAATGATAAAAAACAAGATAACCCCTGACTCTCCATTATGGAGAATGGAGATTAGCATGTCTCCAATTCTTGCCTTTCGCTGAATGTTACTTCCAAGAACCTCCTTGCGAATGTCCATACATTTCTTCCATTCTTTGATGAACATGTGTTCACCGGTTTTAGAAATCCGATATGCACAGGTGAGCTCCCTAGATTTACCTGGCAATATGTTCAGAACTGTAAGGCGACCATTCAGATACATCAGATGAGGCACACAATCCATCGGGAGTTTCTGTTGAAAACATAGTAATAACTTCGTAGTTAGCAATGATGTAGTAGTTTTAGAAGTATGCAAAAGATGCACGAATGTCCTAATAGTAAAAAATCTTATCAGGGTATCTCCAGAGAAGTTACCGTTGTTCAACACGTGCACTAGTGGCACGTATTCACCATAATTTGGAGGAGTTCGATAATAGTTATTGTAATCCTCAAGAAGAGTACAAAATGCGACCAGATGATTTTTCTCCTTATAAGTTAATTCGGAGCCATCGGTGTAGTGGGTTTTGTCTACCATCTTCCGCACAGTATTTGAAGAATCAAAATAAGCTGTCAATGGAAATAAGTTGTCAACTATTTTGAAATAAACAATATAAATTAGTTAATAACTATGTTTGAGAAACTCACATAGCGGTACAATCGGAAGCGTATCAACAAGGACCCAAATGTCCATATTGTCTTGCTCGATGTCAGGATCACTAAGATCCATGGTGACAATCATACCCTCATAAAAACCATACATTTTGCAAAGTGCTTCCCAATTTTGGCAACCAAAATGGGTTACGCTCTGAGCATTGCACAGATTTACTTCAAAATCCATATCATGATGGGTCCTTAGGTGTATTTTCTTTGTTTCAAAATTTTCATGGTCTTCAAAACCCATCCTCTCCAAGACATAGCGTCTTGCATGGCATGGGATAAGCTAGTCGAATTGTAAAAGATGAAAATTAGACGTTGAAATAGTTGAAGTCATGCTTAATTACGAAAAAAACACTTGTCGTTGTTGTGTACCGTTTCAATATCGAAGGTCTCCTCGAGCTTAATGCTGAAGCGCCGATCTTCATCCAGCTCAATGAACCTGTCGCACATAACTCGATCGTCGTGGCACCAGCTGCACTCCTCCGAGAGACTGTCGTCGTCCGAGTATGACATTTCCTACGTTCATAATTCAAAGATTAAACTTGTACATATTCTAGCACAAGTCATGCCAGAATTCAAGGAAAAATCTGGCATGACCTTTGCTAAAAAAGGACATATCGAGCGCCTGAAATTTGCCGGAACAGAAATTAATCAACACTCCCGCAAAACATAGGCCACTCGAAGGTGTAACCAAAACATGAAATAATTGCTTAAACTAAAAAATAACAACAAATATGACATGTTCAACTAGTTCTATTAATTCAACTAGTTCTTACTAAATATAAACTTACTATAAATAGAAAAAAACTAGTTCTTTCTAAAAATAAAGTAGTTCAACTAGTTATTAATTTACTTACTAAACTAGTTCAACTAAAACTAAACTAGTT
>NW_021304492.1:0-894 GCF_002162155.2 Triticum dicoccoides
ATTTTGAACCTCTTCAAAATCTTATCAAGGTATGTGCTTTGTGAAAGACCTATGAGGCGTCTCGATCTATCTCTATAGATCTTGATGCCTAATATGTAAGCAGCTTCTCCAAGGTCCTTCATTGAAAAACACTTATTCAAGTAGGCCTTAATGCTGTCCAGAAATTCTATATTATTTCCCATCAAGAGTATGTCATCTACATATAATATGAGAAATGCTACAGAGCTCCCACTCACTTTCTTGTAAACGCAGGCTTCTCCATAAGTCTGCATAAACCCAAACGCTTTGATCATCTCATCAAAGCGAATATTCCAACTCCGAGATGCTTGCACCAGCCCATAAATGGATCGCTGGAGCTTGCATACTTTGTTAGCGTTCTTAGGATCGACAAAACCTTCCGGCTGCATCATATACAGTTCTTCCTTAAGATTCCCATTAAGGAATGTTGTTTTGACGTCCATCTGCCATATCTCATAATCATAGTATGCGGCAATTGCTAACATGATTCGGACGGACTTTAGCTTCGCTACGGGAGAGAATGTCTCGTCGTAGTCAATCCCTTGAACCTGTCGATAACCCTTAGCGACAAGTCGAGCTTTATAGATGGTGACATTACCATCCGCGTCTGTCTTCTTCTTAAAGATCCATTTGTTTTCTATCGCTCGCCGATCATCGGGCAAGTCTGTCAAAGTCCATACTTTGTTTTCATACATGGATTCTATCTCGGATTTCATGGCTTCAAGCCATTTGTTGGAATCTGGGCCCGCCATCGCTTCTTCATAGTTTGAAGGTTCACCGTTGTCTAACAACATGATTTCCAGGACGGGGTTGCCGTACCACTCTGGTGCGGAACGTGTCCTTGTGGACCTACGAAGTTCAGTAGCAACTTGATCC
>NW_021304493.1:0-2660 GCF_002162155.2 Triticum dicoccoides
GGAGGGAGTATTATTACACTAGCCAGTACATGCCGCACCAAGTGACCTCACACGTGATCGATAATTACTCATTGCACTCACGCGATCAGCTGTCGCCAAACCATTGCTAGCAACAAACTAATTAAGCTTTTTTATTATCTCCGGCAAGCAGGCTAGATCAGGCAGTTTAGAGCATCTCCAGCTGTTCGGCCCTCAGGACGCCGAAAAAGAGCCCCCTGGGGCAAGCCGGCGGTAGATTGACGCGTGAGTGTGAACGAGTTCCCAGACGTGCATTTTTTTTATTTTAAAACATATGAATTCGGCAAAGTTCGGCCAAATTCAACATAAATTCGGCTAACTTGACATTCGTATAAAACATGTTCGGAGTTTACATAAATTATTTTAAAAAACTACATCTATGGGGCGAAGAAGTCGCTGAGCACCGTGAAGTCGCCGACGTCGCCGCCGTCCTCATCGGCGGCGGCGGCCTTCTCCTTCTTGACGGCGCAGCCGCCCCTGCTGTACCCCTGCCCGGCGTCTCCAAGGGGGACCGGTGGTGGCGGCGGCGCGTCGTCGTCACCGCTGTCGTCAAGGACGACGACGCCTCCTCGTCCCGGCTGCGGCGCCGGGCTTCGAAGTGCTCAAAAGCGGCGATCTGGCGCTGCAGCTCCGCCTGCGCCCAGTCGTCGCGCGCCCACTTCAGGGCCGCCTCGTCGTCGAGCTCCTCCTCCTTGACGCCGCCGGCGGGCTCCTTCTTGACGGCGGCGAGCCCCGGCTCCGTCTTTGGTTTGACGAAGCGCGGAGGTGCCGAGGAGGGGGGCGCCGGCCGCCCTCATTGATGATGATGCCGGCGTTGCGGGTGCGCCCGCCGAGCGGCCTCTCCGCGGCGGGCTCAGGCTTAACGCCGAAGAGCGCCGACGAGGAGGAGTGGGAGGAGGAGGAAGAGGAGGATGATCTGAACCTCCTCGGCACCCACAGCCCGGCGCTCCTGCAGGGGGCGAGACGGGCGCCGCGGCAGGGTATGCCAGCGGCGGGTTGTTGCCGCCCTCGAGGTGCTCCAGCACCCCGTGCAGTGTGCAACCAGGGATGCCACACCAGAGGCGGCGGCCGTCGCTGTTCTTGACGCCCCCCATCACCGGCGCCCCATTCATGGACGCCAGCCGCTGCGCCTGCCGCTGCTGGAAGTACTCCGTCCACGCCACGTGGTTGTCGGCGGCGTACTGGGGGAGGGCGCGCTGCCCCTCGGTCAGAGCCGACCGCACGCGGTCGACCTCGGCGGCGAAGAAGTCGGGGCGCGCGTCGACATCGGGCACCGGGGGAATGGGGACGCCGCCGTTACTGAGCCTCCATCCCGTTGGCCCGGCGCGCATGTCCGACGGTGCTGAGATGTTGGCCTCGAACAGGAGCCACGCCTCCGACGACTGGAGCCAGCAGCGGCCGAAGCCGTTGGCCGTCGCGGCGTCGCCGGGGAAGCACTCAGCCATTGTTGGATAGGGAAGGAGGGAAGGGGAGAGCTCGGCGGCGCGGACGGGAGAGGAAGAGCTCGGCGGTGTACTGGGGGAGAGCAGAGCTCGGCGGCGGCTGGTTTGTGCTCGGGATGGTGTGGCCAGCGGTGTGTCTTTATAACCCGCGCCGTGTGTACACATGGCGGGAGGGAAGACGTCGCCGCGTCGCCCGTGAGGAATCAATGGAAGGCGGACCGACGGCATCCTTGCCATTGATTCCCCGCGGGAAACAAAGGCGCGCCGGGGAAGGCAAGGCGTCGTCTCGCTGACGCGGCTGACCTGCGGCTCTTTCGCGCCAAAACCGTTCACCCCGGTGTCCCCGGGCACCCCCAGCGCGTCGGGTTCGGCCTTGATCCGTCGGCGTCAGTTTCGGCCCAAGCCGGCAAAAAACGGGCTACTGGGGACGCGACTGCGCCGATTTTTTGATACCGGCACGGCAAAATCACCTGGGGGAGGGCCTATTGAAGACGCGGCTGGAGATGCTCTTAGCAACTCAAGTCTCAAACACGGGTCCTTTTTGCTCTTTGCATGTATGGTACGTTGGATGTACTGGAAGCCTAGTCAGCATGTGCGTCAAATAATTTTTAACACAATATCGACGCAAGCGCTCATATACACGTGCATACACTCACCTTATGAACGCACACACGCACATTCTATACCTATGAGCACCTCCAAAAAACTGAGCCAGCATATCATCTTAAAATTTATGAAGTCACCGTAGGCACCTCGTCGTCGACGGAAACGTCTCCTCCCATTAAATGCGCATCGCCGGAAATACTGAAATAAATCTAAAAATAAATGCGAGCACTAGGATTTGAACCCTGATGAACTCCCTTTAATCATCAAATCATAGGTCGCCCCAAATCATTTTCTGTATGCCTACGTGTGCATATATTGAGTAGGCCAAAAGTGCAACCGCTGCACGTACGCGTAGGGCCCCGCTCTCGGTGCTGGTGCCAGAAAAGAAACTCAAAAGCGTCGGTAAAGGGAGTCAACAACAAACTAGGCACTGCCGACCTTCTCCACACCTCCTAAAAATTAAGCAAGGAGTCTTTTGTATTTGGTTCGGTGTCAAGAGCTCAGTGGCTCCAAGTTCTACTTTATTTTCAGTGTTTCTAAGTTGTCAACCCCGGGCCATGCTTGTGAGAAATAGTATCCAAATAGCAAAGTACT
>NW_021304494.1:0-922 GCF_002162155.2 Triticum dicoccoides
TAGCAATCATCACACGCGGAGATTTGCATTCCCTCGCATAATGACCTCCTCCCTTACAACGACGACAAATAATATCACTTGTGTGCCCTGTTGATGCCATGGAAGAAGAAGAACGCTGTGCAGGACCCGCAGGTGCGCTCTTGGAAGATAATGGTGGTTGTGCTTGTTTTCTTGTATCACGGCTGGAGGTGGCACCGGATGGAGGTGCTGGTGCAGTTGAAGTAGAAGATGCACGTGGTGTCCATGATGAAGGTCGGCCTGCAGAAAAGTTAGTTCGCCCCAATGCTTGTCGATCCTGCACTTCACGTTCAGCTTTACAAGCAAGATGGAATAAACGAGTGATATTAGTATACTCCTTATAGTCTAGAATGGTCTGAATCTCTCTATTTAATCCACCCAGAAAACGTGCAAGCATAGCTTCATTCTCCTCAACAATACCACATCTAATCTTGCCAGTTTGTAATGCCTGATAATATTCTTCTACAGAATTTTTCCCTTGTCTTAAACGCTGCAATTTTTGAAGCAATTCACGTTGATAATATGGTGGAACCCAACGCGTACGCATAGCAGTTTTCAAAGCAGCCCAAGTAGTTGGAATAGGATATAATCTACAATGTTCAGACCACCATACACATGCAAAACTAGTGAAAGCACAAACAGCAGCAGCAACTCGTCTCTCCTCAGGATATTGTAAACATGTAAATCGTTGTTCAGTTTCTAACTCCCAAGTAAGATATATATCAGGAACATATCTACCCTCAAATGGTGGAATATTCAATTTCAGTTTAGGAATATGGACATCATCTCGTACCTGAGGTGGTGGTGCAGGCCTACCATTACGAATATATACCTGAGGTCGACCTGCTGGTGGTGGTACAGGTGGCTGCACGTAGTGTTGATTTTGATCAACCTCATCCTCATA
>NW_021304495.1:0-1399 GCF_002162155.2 Triticum dicoccoides
AAATACTCGTACACCAATAGTTTTTCCTCTCCCTGAATGCAGCATCCCAAGAGCTTGACAAGATTATTGTGTTGTAATTTTGCAATAAGTTCTACTTCATTTTTGAATTCTGTAAAACCTTGTCCTGAATGCGAGGCAAGCCTTTTGACTGCAATTTGCATTCCATCCGGTAATTGGCCCTGTAAATATGTACAAAACAAAATTGGAGGCATCATTTTTTATTGAAATGACAAAATAAGGATTACAAGTCATCCATTGCAAAATAAGAAAAAATAAACAAGTTATCAAGATTTTCTGAACTTTTATTTCTGCAAAGTACTATGTATTTTCAGCGTACATGCAAGATGTATTTATTAATGGCCAGCCAACATTAGATTTATTCAGGGTAATCGTTACTATATATATTTTATAATGAACTTAGAATTGAATCTTTTCAAGACAATGCATTTACCTTGTAGACAGGGCCAAAACCACCTTGTCCAAGTAGATTTTCTTTGGAGAAGTTATGTGTAGCATGCAATATCTCAGAAAAGTCAAAGAGAGTGAACTCTGAACTCTTCTACTCCAACCTCCAGACCAGTTCGTCTTCTTCCGGTCTATTTGTGGCAGCCAGCTGGTCGTTTAAGTTTACTTTTCCTAAATTGAGAGAACATACAAATATACATCATTAATCTGGGACTGAAACTTAACCTAGCTGGCTACATTAATAAATTTCAGTTTTTCGAGGAACATGTTCGTGAATGAGCCATCATTGGAACAAACCTTGTCTTCTTCTTCTTCTCATCCATACAACATAACAGATAACAGTATTGACAGTAGTGGAGCCACCACAGCAATAATCCACAACACCCTCTTGCGTGAGTTGCGTCCTAAGGGAAAAAAAAGACTAAATCATGTATAGTTCTCATATAGTATAAATAAACATGGATTCATTTAGTGATAGAGAAAATATATTTTTCTGCTAGGCAATAATGGAAAATCAGCTTGACAAATTAAACATGGGTCAGCCATATAATTGACAAAGGAAATTTCACCCATTTTTCCGTGACCTTTGAACCGTTCCGATTCTAGCGGTTTACCCCTTAGTCAATGAACCTCATTTTCTCTTTGATTCACTTAGCTTATTTTTTAAAAACTTAGTTCTTCTATTTATTTATTTTTATTCATCTGTTCTAAGCTCTGTCTGCTAGTACCTGTGTAAATAGTGCTAGGACGTATTTAAGAAGCTACTTATCATAAAGATCTAATAAGCGATTTTTGTAAGTGGAGATTACCATCATGTGCAAGAGTAAATCAGCTTGCCATGAAAGATAATTTAGTATAGATTATACTCCCTCCGTTTCAAAGTAGTTGTCATGGTTTAAGTTCAAATTTGAACTAAAACCATGACAAATATTTG
>NW_021304496.1:0-1864 GCF_002162155.2 Triticum dicoccoides
CAGCATACTACAAACACCAGAAACTACTTGCAACTCCTGGACAGAGGACAAGGGTGATTAAGAAGCCGAGAGGGTCCATTGGTTTCGGGCCCAATGCGTGGTAGTAGCTGAATCATGGATCACAAACACAGAACTCAGTTCCTGAGGACGGCTGCAATGAGACAACCCACCATGTACTCCTACATGGCCTCTCACCGCTACCTTTACCAAATCGTATTCACACACTTAGCTCACACACAGTAGGACATGTTCACACACCTCTGATTCATCCCCGATGAATCAGACCTGACTCAACTCTAAGCAGTAGCAGGCATGACAAACAAGCATGAATGAGTAGGCACAACAGGGCTCAAACAACTCCTACTCATGCTAGTGGGTTTCATCTATTTACTGTGGCAATGACAGGTCATGCAAAGGATAAAGGGGTTCAGCTACCGCAGCAAGTAACAGATGAATCGATGTTGTCCTAATGCATTAAAAGAGAGCAGGAGCGAGAAAGTAGGATTGTATCGGAATGAACAAGGGGTTTTTGCTTGCCTGGCACTTCTGAAGATAACATTGAGTCTTCATCAGTGTCAATGATCACAACGTCGGAACATCGTCTACCGGGAGGGAACAGATACCGGCAACAAGAAGAAATACAATCAATGCAATGCACAATATGATGCATGCTATGACATGGCAATATGAATGTGTTTTGAGCTAATGCAACTAGCAACAGATTAAATGAAGTTGGTTCGAATACAAGATTCAAATTCCAACTCCATATATGGTTATTTAAATGCCCTTTATTTGTTTTATCCAAAACAGAGGACAAACATTGTTCAAACATGCATGAAGATGGTACAGATGGATTCCTTGAATTTTTCTGATAATTTTTCATATATAAATTATTTAATTTGGAGTTACGGTTAATTTACTATGAATTTTTGAAGTTTTGAACATTTTCTGGAATTATTAAATTATTTAAGATTTATTTAAATTCCAGAAAGGAATTATTGCGTCAGCATGACCTCATAGTGACGTCAGCAGGTCAATAGGTCACTGTCCGGTCAAACCTGACAGTGGGTCCCTCGTGTCAGTGTAATTAGTTTAGTTAGAATTTAATTAAACTAAACTGGGTTAATTAACAGGGCTGGGCCCCACCTGTCAGTGACTCATCGGAGTCAACCAGGGCCCACCCGTGGTCAAAGTCAACGTCAGCTGCACCGGCGTTTAGCCGCCGGCGAGCCCGACGCGGCGGCGAGAGTGGTTTTGGCCACTCCGACGACCAAAAGGGCCGCGGAGGGCATCTAGGTGGAGCTGGGGACGAGCCGAAGCTCTTGGTGGAGTTAGCTGGGGTCGGGGTGGCCGGAATCGGCACCGGCGACGACTTAGGTGGCCGCCGGAGTTCGGTTGCGCGCGGGATCGCGTTTCAGTGCGTAGAAGAGCGGGGCAAGGGGCTAGAAGGGTGCTACACATCGCGAGGAGTAGGTTGGACACTCCAGGGTGACCATTTGGTCACCGGAGCATCGTCGACGGCGAGCTCAGGCGGCGGTGCATCTCGGTCATCAAGGGGGCGACGGCTACGGCAATCAAACGAAGAGGGGAAGAGGGGGAAACGGTGACGGAGCTCACAGCGGGTGCAGCGGTGGCCTCGGCGAGGTCGGGGACGGTCCGGAGCCGACGATGTTGACGGTGATGGCCGGCGGTTCCGAGGTAGAAGACGAGCCCGGTGAGGCCGTTCGGGGGCTTCTGGAGGGGAAAGGCTTGGTGAGGTGGGTCGAGGACGGAGTGGCGGAGCTTGTGGGCTAGTCGGGGAAGCGAGGGAGGCCCGGTGGCCGTGGTGGCAGTGGACGGCGGCGACGAGCTCCGCTCGGTGGCT
>NW_021304497.1:0-963 GCF_002162155.2 Triticum dicoccoides
TCGGTCTCGTAGTCTACCGGAGAGAAGAGGGGGAAGAAATAATGAATACAGAGCAAACAAAGCATCACAAAATATAACAAGGCAATACGCGGTGTTCGGTGTGCCCTAACGCGGTAGTAAGTGATACCGACGAAAGGGGGAAACATCCGGGAAAGTATTCCCGGAGTTTCGCGTTTACGGACCGGTGAACCGGAGGGGGAAAGTTGCGGGTTCGATAGGTTAGAGGGGTGTGGCGGACGAACGGACTGCGTATCCGGGATCGTCTCGTCGTTCTGAGCAACTTTCATGTTGAAAATATTTTAATCCGAGTTACGGATTAAAAGATATGATTTTCTAAAGATTATATTAATTTCTGGAATTTAATTAATTAATTATTTAATTTGAAAATGAATTTATGACGTCAGCATGATGTCATGCTGACGTCAGCAGTCAACAGGGTTGACTTGGTCAACCCTGACATGTGGGTCCCGTTCGTCATACGCTGTTAACTAATTATCTTAGTTAAGTTTAATTAATAGTAGTTAATTAGTCATTAGGTTTAATTTATCAGGATTAATTAAATTAATTATTTACTTAATTAATTAATCATTTTTATTTATTATTATATATATATATATTTTTAAGTCTTTTTTTTATTCCCTTTTTTAAAAAAAAATGTTTTAGGGGACGACCCCACTTGTCATAGGCCCCTGGGGGCCTTAGCGGATACGGGTGTGCGGGCGCGCGCCCGAGTGGGCGCAGCGGGCGTGGCCGACAGGGGCGCACCCGACTGGGGCGAGCCCAGGCGCGGGGATCGGGCGAGGCCATCGGCGCGGCCGCCGGCTCCCACGGCGCCGGTCAGGGGAAGCGGCGGAGGGGAGGAACTGGAGCGGGAGGCCAGCGCAGATGGCCGCGGTGGCCAGCGGGGTCGTCGCGGGCGGTCTCGAGTAGAGACAGCGAGCGGGGCGATGGTGGTTGCGTCGG
>NW_021304498.1:0-1414 GCF_002162155.2 Triticum dicoccoides
AAAGGTCGAAACTTGGGAAGGTATCATCATTTCACCCGCATTGCATGTGCAAAATAGTAGAGAGGGTTACAGCAAAGACTGGACGCACTTCATGTACAAACTGGACAATCTCTTAGGAAGTATCAAGGTTTCGGACGAAAACTCATCTGTCACCCCGGCTATTCAATATTTTAATAACTTATTACAAATCTGGACTTTTTTTGCGTTGATATGCACAATTCAAATCCAAGTCATCAACTTTCAACCCTTTCTGACATAATTTGCTCTTTTCGATGCATTTACTGATTTGTTTTCACAGCTAAATCAACGTGAAAAGGTTGAAACTTTGCAAAGTATCATCATTTCACCGTGAAAGGAAGAAAACTCATCTGTTACATCGGCTATTCAATATTTTAATAACTTATTACAACTCCGGAATTTTTTTGCATTGAGATGCACAATTCAAATCCACGTCATCAACTTTCAACCCTTTCTAATATAATTTGTGATTTTTTGTGCATTTACTGATTTGTTTTCAGAGCTAAATAACCGCAAAGTGAAAAGCACTACAAAATGAACTATGAAAATGTTGAAACTTGGCAATGTATCATCGTTTCACCCGCACTGCATGTGCAAAAAAGTGGACAGGGTTTCAGCAAAAACTGGATGCACTTCGTGTACAAACTGGACAATCTCTTAGGAAGTATCAGGGTTTCATACGAAAACTCATCTGTTACACCGGCTATTTAATATTTTAATAACTTAGTACAACTCCGGAGTTTTTTTGCGTTCAGATGCACAATTAATAACTCAGTACAACTTCGGACTTTTTTGCGTTCAGATGCACAATTCAAATCAACGTCATCAACTTTCAACCCTTTCTGACATAATTTGCTATTTTCGATGCATTTACTGATTTGTTTTCAGACCTAAATTAATCACCATGAAATTGAAAAGCACTACAAAATGAACTCTAAAAAGGTCGAAACTTGGCAAGGTATCATCATTTCACCCGCATCGCATGTGCAAAAAAGTAGAGAGGGTTACGGCAAAAACTGGATGCACTTCGTGTACAAACTGGACAATCTCTTAGGAAGTATCAGGGTTTCAGACGAGAACTCATCTGTTACACCGGCTATTCAATATTTTCATAACTTATTACAACTCCAGACTTTTTTTTGTGTTAAGATGCACAATTCAAACCCACGTCATCAACTTTTAACCCTTTCTGACATAATTTGCTCTTTTCGATGCATTTACTTATTTGTTTTCAGAGCTAAATCACCGTGAAAGTGAAAAGCAGTACAAAATGTACTCTAAAAAGGTTGAAACTTGGCAAGGTATCATCATTTCACCCGCATAGCATGTGTAAAAAAGTAGAGAGGGTTTTGGCAAAAACTGGGTGCACTTCGTGTACAAACTGGACAATCTCTGG
>NW_021304499.1:0-976 GCF_002162155.2 Triticum dicoccoides
GAAGTACCTGAAAAGGACAAAGGACATGTTTCTCGTTTATGGAGGAGACGAAGAGCTCGTCGTAAAGGGTTACGTCGACGCTAGCTTCGACTCAGATCTGGATGACTCTAAGTCACAAACCGGATACGTGTATATGTTGAATGGTGGAGCAGTAAGCTGGTGCAGCTGCAAGCAGAGCGTCGTGGCGGGATCTACGTGTGAAGCGGAGTACATGGCAGCCTCGGAGGCAGCACATGAAGCGATTTGGGTGAAGGAGTTCATCACCGACCTAGGAGTCATACCCAATGCGTCGGGGCCGATCAAACTCTTCTGTGACAACACTGGAGCTATTGCCCTCGCAAAGGAGCCCAGGTTTCACAAGAAGACCAGGCACATCAAGCGTCGTTTCAACTCCATCCGTGAAAATGTTCAAGATGGAGACATAGAGATTTGCAAAGTACACACGGATCTGAATGTCGCAGATCCGCTGACTAAACCTCTCCCGCGTGCAAAACATGATCAACAACAGAACTCTATGGGTGTTCGATTCATCACAATGTAACTAGATTAGTGACTCTAGTGCAAGTGGGAGACTGTTGGAAATATGCCCTAGAGGCAATAATAAAAGTATTATTATATTTCATTGTTCATGATAATTGTCTTTTATTCATGCTATAACTGTATTATCCGGAAATCGTAATACACGTGTGAATACTTAGACCACACTATGTCCCTGATAAGCCTCTAGTTGACCAGCTCGTTGTGATCAACAGATAGTCATGGTTTCCTGACTATGGACATTGGATGTCGTTGATAACGGGATCACATCATTAGGAGAATGATGTGATGGACAAGACCCAATCCTAAGCATAGCATAAAAGATCGTGTAGTTCGTTTTGCTAGAGCTTTGCAAGTGTCAAGTATCTCTTCCTTCGACCATGAGATCGTGTAACTCCCGGATACCGTAAGAGTGCCTTGGGTGTACCAAACGTCACAA
>NW_021304500.1:0-953 GCF_002162155.2 Triticum dicoccoides
CAAGCAATCGAAGAACGAGCAAGAATATGATAAAGCAATCTGAATATTGCAAATATATATGAGGTATTGATAATGGTGGGGATCCGTAAGCGGTCTTGGTCTGGTCGTTGGACACAAACGAAGTACACGAAGTTGCAATGGCTAACTTTTAACTAAACAAATCCCAAGGAAAAGCTACTAGATGGATCTACTTATATAGGAGCAAGGGGTGGCGGCCAAGGAGGTGGGAGGACGTCCCAAGGCAGCCTAAAACTAAATCTAGGTCGTACGAGGCCAATGGGCCCAAGTGGAGGTGATGTAACACCTTTGGACTTGTAGTTTGACTCGGATTCTGCTGCAGCATCAGATTGTTTCGTCCACAACTCAACGCTCCGGACGAATTTGAAGGTGATTCCAATTGGGTTGGAAAGTGCACGAAATCTAGTTTCCAACAAAAAAGGAATCACCCAATTCGGAGTCCGTATGAAAAACTTATGTGCGTTTTGAGTCAGGTATGTCTGTGCAGTCCGAATCTGAATCCAGAACGTGAGAGACTTGGACTCTATCTTCTCTTGGGCCAAAAGTGACGTGAGAGAACTTTTTAGACAGCAAATAAACATCTCTTTCTTCCTTATCTTCATATGTGGATTGTACAAATGTCCCATACACCTGCAATTAGACAAAACACAAAAGTGTGTGAAGTATTTTTGTTCTGGATAACATAAATAGATTATTGAATAGTTTGCACTAGAAATCACCTGACAAATATGCATATATGCAATATTTTTGGTCATATCCAAGGTAGTCATGTCCTCATCATCCTCCCCTTCTTGAAAATAAAGCCGTCCTCGGCGTTGCTTAATCTGAAATGTGGCTAACAAAAGAGACAAGGTGTACATGTTGTATATGTATATGTCATCCATTTTTACTTCCCTTGATTTTTGCATATATGACACATGAATAGATGAGTAACT
>NW_021304501.1:0-1478 GCF_002162155.2 Triticum dicoccoides
ATTGTTGATGACCGACATGTAAGCGCACCTTGGAATTCGACAACCATGGAAATCGCTTTGGGACCCCAAAACGGTGAGTAATAGTCCATGAAACGGGCCAGAATCGGCCAAAACTGCGAGTGTTGATGACCAACACGTAAGCACACCTTGGAGTTCAACAACAATGGAAATCACTTCGGGACCCCAAAACCATGAGTAATAGTCCACGAAACATGTCAGAATTGGCCAAAACTGTGAGTGTTGACGACAGACACATAAATGCACCCCGGGGTTCATCAATGGTGGAAATCCCTCTGGGTCTCCAAAACATTGAGTAATAGTGCACGAAACGGACATGATTCGGCAAAATATGTGAGTGTTGATGACCGACACGTAAACGCACCAAGGGTTCGTCAATCATCGAAATGACTCCAAGACCCCAAAATAGAGTAATAGTCCAAGAAACGGGCCAGAATTGGCCCAAACTGTGATTGTTGATGACCGACACGTAAGCGCACCTTGGAATTCGACAACCATGGAAATCGCTTTGGGACCCCAAAATAGTGAGTAATAGTCCATGAAACGGGCCAGAATCGGCCAAAACTGCGAGTGTTGATGACCAACACGTAAGCACACCTTGGAGTTCAACAACTATGGAAATCACTTCGGGACCCCAAAACCGTGAGTAATAGTCCACGAAACATGTCAGAATTGGCCAAAACTGTGAGTGTTGACGACAGGCACATAAATGCACCCCGGGGTTCATCAATGGTGGAAATCCCTCTGGGTCTCCAAAACATTGAGTAATAGTGCACGAAACAGACACGATTCGGCAAAATATGTGAGTGTTGATGACCGACACGTAAACGCACCAAGGGTTCGTCAATCATCGAAATGACTCCAAGACCCCAAAATAGAGTAATAGTCCAAGAAACGGGCCAGAATCGGCCCAAACTGTGATTGTTGATGACCGACATGTAAGCGCACCTTGGAATTCGACAACCATGGAAATCGCTTTGGGACCCCAAAACGGTGAGTAATAGTCCATGAAACGGGCCAGAATCGGCCAAAACTGCGAGTGTTGATGACCAACACGTAAGCACACCTTGGAGTTCAACAACAATGGAAATCACTTCGGGACCCCAAAACCATGAGTAATAGTCCACGAAACATGTCAGAATTGGCCAAAACTGTGAGTGTTGACGACAGACACATAAATGCACCCCGGGGTTCATCAATGGTGGAAATCCCTCTGGGTCTCCAAAACATTGAGTAATAGTGCACGAAACGGACATGATTCGGCAAAATATGTGAGTGTTGATGACCGACACGTAAACGCACCAAGGGTTCGTCAATCATCGAAATGACTCCAAGACCCCAAAATAGAGTAATAGTCCAAGAAACGGGCCAGAATTGGCCCAAACTGTGATTGTTGATGACCGACACGTAAGCGCACCTTGGAATTCGACAACCATGGAAATCGCTTTGGGACCCCAAAA
>NW_021304502.1:0-1217 GCF_002162155.2 Triticum dicoccoides
TTCGTCGTGGTCGATCGTCTTTCCAAAGTAGCCCATTTCCTACCTGTTCGAGAGAGTATAACCGCTAGCCAGCTGGCAGACTTATACATCTCCCGAATAGTGTCCCTTCATGGTGTCCCTTTGGAAATTAACTCGGATCGAGGAAGTCTTTTCACCTCTCGATTTTGGGAAAGTTTCCAAAATGCTATGGGAACCCGTCTTTCCTTTAGCACCGCTTTCCACCCTCAGTCGAGTGGTCAAGTGGAACGCGTCAACCAAATTCTAGAAGACATGCTTCGAGCCTCTGTTATCTCATTCGGAATGGACTGGGAGAAGTGCCTTCCGTTTGCCGAATTCGCTTACAACAACAGCTATCAATCTAGCTTGGGTAAAGCCCCTTTTGAAGTTCTCTATGGACGACGATGTCGAACACCCCTTAACTGGTCAGAGACCAGGGAAAGACAATTCTTTGGCCCGGATATGATTCAGGAAGCAGAAGAACAAGTTCGTATCGTTCGTGAAAAGTTGAAAACAGCCCAATCTCGTCAAAAGAGTCAATATGACCGAAAACATAAGGCTATGACTTTCGAGGTTGACGAGAAGGCTTATCTTCGGGTCACCCCTCTGAAGGGAACCCATCGCTTCGGTATCAAAGGCAAATTGGCTCCTCGTTACATTGGACCTTTTCGCATTCTTGCCAAACGAGGAGAAGTTGCCTACCAGTTGGAACTACCTCCGCACCTCTCCAGAGTCCATGATGTCTTCCACGTTTCTCAACTCAGGCATTGCTTCTCAGATCCTATCCGTGGAGTGGACCACGAAACGCTTGATCTCCAAGATAATCTTACATATCGAGAGTACCCCGTTCGTATCCTCGATCAGGCCGAACGTACCACCCGACGTCATAATATCAAGTTTCTCAAGGTTCAATGGTCGCACCATTCTGAGGATGAAGCAACTTGGGAAAGGGAGGATCGTCTTCGACTCGAGTACCCCGCCTTCTTCTCGGAGGAACCCAAATCTCGGGACGAGATTCTTTTGAGTGGGGGTGAGTTGTCACAACCTAGCTAGTCATGCATTAGAGTGTTGCATCATGTTTACTCTTTCATCAGAAACTTGAAATGGGGATGACAGAACCCCCAGTCCCCTCTGAAACCAACTAGGGTTACTAAAATAATTTTTCAATGAACCTGAAATGCCCTTCTAAAATGCCCATCATTTTTGTCTTGGTTCAGAAC
>NW_021304503.1:0-1093 GCF_002162155.2 Triticum dicoccoides
GTCTGAATTATTCTACTTATGATAAAGAATTATATGCTCTTGTTCGGACTTTAGAAACATGGCAACATTATTTATGGCCCAAAGAATTTGTTATACATTCTGATCATGAATCTTTGAAACATATTAAAAGTCAAGCTAAACTGAATCGTAGACATGCTAAATGGGTTGAATTCATTGAGACTTTCCCTTATGTCATTAAACACAAGAAGGGAAAAGAAAATGTTATTGCTGATGCATTGTCTCGTCGCTATACTATGCTTTCACAACTTGACTTCAAAATATTTGGTTTGGAGACCATAAAAGATCAATATGTGCATGATGCTGATTTTAAAGATGTAATGCAGAATTGTAAAGAAGGAAGAATGTGGAACAAGTTTGTCGTTAACGATGGATTTGTGTTTCGTCCTAACAAGCTATGCATTCCAACTAGCTCCGTTCGTCTTTTGTTGTTGCAGGAGGCGCATGGAGGAGGATTAATGGGACACTTTGGCGTGAAGAAGACGGAGGACGTACTTGCTACACATTTCTTTTGGCCAAAGATGAGACGGGATGTTGAGCGTTTTATTGCTCGATGCACTACATGTCAAAAAGCTAAGTCACGACTCAATCCTCATGGTTTATATATGCCTTTGCCTGTACCTAGTGTTCCTTGGGAGGATATATCTATGGACTTTGTTTTAGGTTTACCTCGAACATAGAAGGGGAGGGATAGCATATTTGTTGTCGTGGATAGATTCTCGAAAATGGCACACTTTATACCATGTCATAAAAGCGATGATGCTGTTAATGTTGCTGATTTGTTCTTTCGTGAAATTATTCGCTTGCATGGTGTGCCAAATACTATTGTTTCAGATTGTGATACTAAATTTCTTAGCCACTTTTGGAGATGTTTATGGGCTAAGTTGGGGACTAAACTGCTTTTTAGTACTACTTGTCACCCCCAAACTGATGGACAAACTGAAGTAGTCAATAGAACGTTGTCTACTATGCTTAGGGCTGTTTTGAAGAATAATAAGAAAATGTGGGAGGAATGCTTGCCTCATATTGAATTTGCTTATAATCGTTCATTGCATTCTACTACTAAGATGTGCCC
>NW_021304504.1:0-1255 GCF_002162155.2 Triticum dicoccoides
GTGACCCCATCCAGCGAGCCTGCCGAGGTGCCTGTTGACGGGCAGACCAACGGGGTTCTCGATGCCTAGATAATTCGTGCAGTAGGAGATGCACTCTTCGGTCAGAAAGCCCCTGGCTATGCTTCCTTCTGGACGTGACATGTTGCGAACGTATCCTTTGATGACACCATTCATCCTTTCGAACGGCATCATGCTGTGCAGGAACGTCGGCCCGAGTTGGATGATATCCTCCACTATATGGACCAGCAGATGCACCATAACATCGAAGAATGCGGGCGGGAAGTACATCTCAAGCTCGCATAGTATCACCACGATCTCTTCCTGTAGCCTTCTGAGTTGCCTCACGCCAATCGACTTCCGAGAGATGACGTCGAAGAAGTTGCATAGGCCAAATAGCGTTTCACGGACGTGCGCGTCCATGATCCCACGGATTGCAACTGAAAGTATCTGCGTCATCAGCACGTGACAGTCGTGAGACTTCATCCCGCTGAACTTCTGCTTCGCTGGGTCTAGGTATCTGCTTATCTTCCCCGTGTAACCGTAAGGAAGTTTTACTCCTAGGAGGCAGGTGAAAAACTGCTCGATCTCCTCTTGACTTAGAGTGAAGCACGCGGGAGGGTAGTCATTTCCGGTCTTCTTGGCCTTTTTGCCTTTGCGACGACTTTCTGTGTCCTGCTTCGCCTCATCATCATCATCATCATCATCATCATCATCATCATCATCATCATCATATATAGCGTGAAGCTCCTGCCTGATGCCCATTGATTTCAAGTCTGCCCTTGCTTTTGGCCCATCTTTGGTCCTCTCTGGCATGTTGAGAAGGGTACCAAGCAGACTCTCGCACACGTTCTTCGTGATATGCATGACATCAAGGCTGTGAGGCACACGGTGGATCTTCCAGTACGGCAAGTCCCAGAAAACAGACCTCGTTTTCCATACCTTCAGCAGCGGCTCTGGCGCCTTTCGCTTCTTTCCCGGCTCTGGCGCCTTTTGCTTCTTTCCCGGCAGTGGGCAGTCTTTCCAATTTTTCAACAGCTTGTCTATTTCCTCGCCGCTCCTCGTACACGGGCGTTTTCGGGGTTCGGTTTCACCATCGAACAGATCCTTGCGTTTCCTCCATGGGTCATCATCGCGAAGCCACCTTCGATGTCCCATGAACACGGTTTTCGAAGACCCGGGATCTCTATCTAGCTGGCGATACGTTGTGTCATCCATGCACCTTACGCATCCAGAAAATCCGTGGACTACCTGCCCC
>NW_021304505.1:0-981 GCF_002162155.2 Triticum dicoccoides
TGGCCCGTTTCTTGGACTATTACTCTGTTTTGGCGTCCCGGTGTGATTTCCATGATTGACGAACACCGGGGTGCGTTTATGTGTCGGTTAGCAACACTCGCATTTTGGGCCGCTTCTGGCCCGTTTCGTCGACTATTACTCACCGTTTTGGGGCCCCAAAGCGATTTCCATGGTTGTTGAACCCCATGGTGCGCTTACGTGTCGATCATCAACAATCGCAGTTTGGGCCGATTTTGGCCCGTTTCTTGCACTATTAATTAGTTTTGGCCGTCCCGCAGTGATTTCCACGATTGACGAACTCCGTGGTGCGTTTACATGTCAGTCATCAACACACAAATTTGGTCGACTCTGGTCCATTTCGTGCACGATTATTCACCATTTTGGCGTCCCAGAGCGATTTCCATGATTGACAATTCTCGGGGTGCGTTTGCGTGTCTGTCCTCAACACTCGCAGTTTAGGCCAATTCTGACGCGATTCGAGGACTATTACTCAACATTTAGGGGTCCCGAAGCGATTTCCATAGTTGTTGAACCGCAAAATGCGTTTACGTGCCGGTCATGAACACTCACAGTTGTGGCCGATTCTGGCCCGTTTCATGGACTATTACTCACTGTTTGGGGTCCCGGTGTGACTTGCGCAATTAACAAACCCCGGGGTGCGTTCACGTGTCGATCATCAACACTCGCAGTTTCGGCCGATTCGGGCTCGTTTTGTGGCACTCGCAGTTTTGGCCGATTCTGGCCCGTTTCATGGACTATTACTCACTGTTTTGGGGTCCCGGAGTGCTTTCCTTGATTAACAAACCCCGGGGTGCGTTTACGTATCGGTCATCAACACTCATGGTTTTTGTCGATTCTGACTCGTTTCGTGGACTATTACTCACCGTTTTGGGGTCCCGAAGAGATTTCCATAGTTGTTGAACCCCAAGGTGCGCTTACATGTATGTCATCAACAATCGCAGTTTGGGCCGATTTTTGGCC
>NW_021304506.1:0-9782 GCF_002162155.2 Triticum dicoccoides
CAAACCAATTTTAATCAAATACTACATAAATGCAGGACCTTGAGAATATTGTCACATTTATCAAAATCCTTCCAAATTCCCCTGTGCTTTTCCTTTTGTTTTCTGTCTGACGAAAATATGGAAAAGGAGAGCAGCAGAGTTGCCTAGCAGCAGCGGCAACCACCTGGGCCCCGGCCTCCAAGCCGGCCCAGCTAGTTCAGTCCCGCAGCCCATGTAGCGTGCGCGCCAGCCCGCTCGGTTCCCTCCTCCCAGACTTTTCTCACCTACGCGCGCGTGCACCCCCACTAGTCCCTCTCCACGTGGCCATCCCGGCCCCGCTCGTCAGCGCCTACCCTGTTCCCCGCACCCACCTTTTCCCTCTCCTCTCGCCGTCGCCATGGGGACCGCGAGCACGAGCGCGCATGAGCTCGCGCCGCTCACCCTAGCCCCTTTTAAGCCCCAATTACTAGTCTCCTGCTTCTCCTAGGGTTTCCCTCATCCGCCGCCGCCGTTTCCTGGTAGGTTTAGCCACCAGATCGATCGCGCCATCACCATCCCGAACGCATCGGGAAGTGCGTCCTTGTTACCGGCGTGCTCTCCGTCGATCTCTACCCCGCCTAGCGTGTCCCTCTTCATCCCCGTCGTCGACTACGTGGATCCGGAGCCCCGGCAGCGACCTCTTCTTCCTCGTCTTTGAACCCGGCCGCCGAACGTGTTCGACCATCGCCATCGCCGTCTTCGTCCACCTCCCGCCAAACCAAGCGCACCACCATGCTTGTGGTGAGCACACGCTGCTCCCTGCCCCCTTTTCCCCCTCGTTTGCATGCTCTAACCGCGTCCGCCGCGGGCGCCCGATCTCGCCGCTGTCGGACCTCGTCTCCGGCGAGTGTTTCGACCTCCTTAGCATATCTGCGCGTGCCCGTTGGCGTCTCCGTGTCACGTAGGGTAGATCTGTGTGCGCTATCGCTAGTTTAACCCCGCGACTCGGCGTGTTCGAGTTCGTCGCCACCCGCTCTGGACCTCGTCGCCGGCAGCGTTTCCGTCGTTGTTGGGCGTCGTGCATACCAAGCGCGAGCGCCGGATCCTCTTGCGATCCCGTAGCACCTTCTGCCGCTCCGTTAGGTCGTCGGAGCTGCTCAGGCCATCCCTCCTCCCCCTCCGGCCGCGCCGTTGCCTTCCCCTGCTTCCTCTGTTTCAGTAGTTGCCATGGCAGTTAGGCTAAGAGGAGAAGGACCCCCCTCTTCTGTCAGTCATCGCCGTCTAGCCTAGTGGCTTGAGCCACTCGGTGGCAACCCAGCGACCTGGGTTCGGTTCCCCGTGGGTGCAAGTGTAACCCCCCCTTCGTTTCTGTATACTGCAACGTGCGTGTGTATGACAGGGTGGCCCCACCTGTCCTACTCACCAGGGGCCATGACCCACCTGTCATCCTCCCATACCCCTGGTTTTTCCTTTTATTTTTATTTTCCAGCAAGTAATCCATTTCTGGGATTTGGAATCTATCCTTTTCAAGCTAGTCCATTTCTGCACATTTCCAAATAAGGAAACTGCCAATTCTGTTATATTCTATTTAGGGCAGTTTTTAACTTATTGCACTTGTGATGATTTTTCTACAGCAACCCCAACATATTATATATGTTTTTGGGGTAGAAAAATCCCAGCAACCTAGTGGTGGCATTAGTTTCTGCATTTGAGAAAGTTCATGATCATGTCATTTTACTTCATGTTGCTGTTTTGTCTCTCATGTGTATATTTATGCAATTATGCTAGGTGGTTGTTTTGCACATGGATAGCTTCATTTTCATGTCTACTTCATGCTAGAACTTGTTCCATGCCATGACATGCCTTGTAGTGAGTTAATCAAGCTTGTAAATATGCCATGTTGAATCTGTTTCTGCCATGCTCGGTTTTCTGCTAAGTCTGAAATCTGTAACGAAACTTGCTATGTTTACATGGGTTCCATCATATCTTCTGATCCTTTTTGGCTCATGGTCATTAAGGGACTTTTGTTCTATGCTTCGAGTAGATTCATGACATGCCTTGTTTTGCTAGGTTATGATCCTTTAGCATGTTGTTTGCTTGATCTAAACATGGCTTCCTGATGTTAATTTCTGGCATGTTGTTATTTTCACTGTCTGTGAAGCTGATATCTTTTGCACTTTTGCCATGCTTCTTTGAACCTGCTCTGGTGTGTTTTAGCCATAGCTTAGTGTACATCTTTTGTCAAGCATCTTGAGTAGATCACTGCCATATGCTTTGTTGTTATATTTGAGTGCAGTAGCTTAGTTGCTTGTTGCATGCTAAGTGGCATCGTGCTGTTAATCGCAGAATTATGCCATCTTTGTTTTGCTTGTCATTTGCAAACTGTGCATCCGATTCCGGTGATCTTTATATCGATTTCAACCAAAATCATCCCATCTTTCCAGCGGCATACTTGGTTTGCAAAGTTGATGCCTTGTTCATCTTTTCCCTTCCGGAGCACGCTTATGCATTGCATACCACATCTCGCATACCATGCCATGTTTTGCATCATGCTGCTTGTGCATTACATCGTGGTTGATAGATGTTACTTTGCTTGTGTTATTGTCTTTGGGTAGAGTTGGGAGACGAGTACGTGAACGAGGAACCTATTGAGAATGCTTACGAGGATCAAGCTTTCGACAACTCTGAGAACTTTGCAGGCAAGATGACCAATCCTCGAAATCACTTCTATCTTTGCTTGCTAGTTGCTCGCTCTTTTGCTATGCCGCGATACCAACCACTTGCTATATCATGCCTCCTATGTTGCCATGTCAAGCTTCTAACCATCCCTTCCTAGCAAACCGTTGTTTGGCTATGTTACCGCTTTGCTCAGCCCTCTTATAGCGTTGCTAGTTGCAGGTGAAGATGAAGTTTGTTCCATGTTGGAACACTGATATGTTGGGATATCACAATATCTCTTATTTAATTAATGCATCTATATACTTGGTAAAGGGTGGAAGGCTCGGACTTATGCCTGGTGTTTTGTTCCACTCTTGCCGCCCTATTTTCCGTCATACCAGTGTTATGTTCCTTGATTTTTGCGTTCCTTACACGGTTGGGTGATTTATGGGACCCCCTTGACAGTTCACTTTGAATAAAACTCCTCCAGCAAGGCCCAACCTTGGTTTTACCATTTGCCTACCACCTACACCTTTTCCCTTTGGTTTTCGCGAGCTCGAGGGTCATCTTTCTTTTAGCCCCCCCCCCCAGGCTAGTGCTCCTTCGAGTGTTGGTCCGAACCGAGCAGCCTGCGGGGCCGCCACGGGGAAACTCGAGCTTGGTTTTACTCGTAGCTTGACTTATCCGGTGTGCCCTAAGAACGAGATACGTGCGACTCCTATCGGGATTTGCCGGCACATCGGGCGGCTTTGCTGGTCTTGTTTTACCATTGTTGAAAAGTCTTGTAAAACGGGATTCCGAGACTGATCGGGTCTTCCTGGGAGAAGGAATATCCTTTGTTGACCATGAGAGCTTATAATGGGCTAAGTTGGGACACCCCTGCAGGGTATTATCTTTCGAAAGCCGTGCCCGCGGTTATGAGGAAGATGGGAATTTGTTAATGTCCGGTTGTAGAGAACTTGACACTTGACTTAATTAAAATACATCAACCGCGTGTGTAACCATGATGGTATCTTCTCGGCGGAGTCCGGGAATTGAACACGGTCAGGGTTATGGATGACCGTAAGTAGTTTCAGGATCACTTCTTGATCACTTCTAGCTTCACGACCGTGCTTTGCCTCTCTGCTCGCTCTCATTTGCGTATGTTAGCCACCATATATGCTTAGTGCTTGCTGCAACTCCACCTCATTTACCCCATCCTTCCTATAAGCTTAAATAGTCTTGATCTCGCGGGTGTGAGATTGCTGAGTCCTCGTGACTCACAAATTCTACCAAAACAGTTGCAGGTGCCGACGATACCAGTGCAGATGATGCAACTGAGCTCAAGTGGGAGTTCGACGAGGAACGTGGCCATTACTATGTGTCTTTTCCTGATGATCAGTAGTGGAGCCCAGTTGGGACGATCGGGGATCTAGCACTTGGGGTTTGTCTTCTTTTATTTTGGTTCCGTAGTCAGACCTTGATTGTACTCTGTATGATGTTTGTTAAGTTATGTATTGTGTGAAGTGGCGATTGTAAGCCAACTCTTTATCCCATTCTTGTTCATTACATGGGATTGTGTGAAGATGACCCTTCTTGCGACAAAACCACCATGTGGTTATGCCTCTAAGTCGTGCCTCGACACGTGGGAGATATAGCCGCATCGTGGGTGTTACAGGTTTGTCAGGGGGACCCAGAACCTACACAAGTTTTCTAGGCGGGTAAATCCTTGTATACAAACTCGGATGCAAAAGGAGGACGAGCAAACAATGACCAGTATGAAGACGAAAAAACAACCCCAACATATTGTGTCTTCCTTCAACATGTGCACTTTGTATTTAAAAAATGAAACCCATGACTCTGCTTCGACTAATATCTTATTTTTTGACATGTGAAGACCAATCCTGTGACAAAAACAACTTACGGATATGAGGAAGACATGGCTATCAAATATACGAGAGCCGTGTACAGCGAGATGAGGACTAGGATGAGAAAAGCCACACTATTTCACACAGAGCCTACAACAGAGCCCACTAAGTACCTTGTGTACTACCAAAACAAGGCTGGTCAAAGCATGAATTCCAGGTTGTAGCTGACCTAGATAATGAAATATACGAGTGTGAATGCAAGATTTGGACACACATAGGTGAGCGGAAAAAACAAACTCATTAAATACCTAAACTAGTAGTATCATATCAAATATATGAAACTCATCGCTGGCTCACAAACTATGTATTCTGCATTCATCACAAAAATGCAGGCCTGTTCTGCCTTCACATCATGAACATACTGGACTACCTGAAGCCTGACAAATTTCCAAACAAGTATATCCTCAAAAGGTACACAAAGACTGCAAAATCACAACCAACATTTGATACAAGGGACTACAACACAACTACATCGGATGGCAGCTCAAGACTATCGAAGCAAGACATCTTGCTGCAGCTTAATTTGATGGTTAACAAGAAAGCAATGAGATGTAACCAGCAATATGACAGAACCTTCTATGTTCTCAAGAGGCTCGTGGAGAACTTGATGCAATACATTCTGCAAATCGAGCGGATGCTGACGAAAGGATGGATGAAGAGGATGCTGAAATTGAAGATGACCTTCAATATTATGAAGCCGAAAATCTCCAGACCGCTGCTCAAGCCAACCAATGTAAGCAGGGTGTTGACCAATTAATGCAGCAGAAGAAGCAAGAGACAATGAAACTACCACTATACTCTGAAACAAAGGGTAGGAAGAAACTTTCTACAACAAAGAAAAGTGATAAGGGAGCTCAAATAAAGGCACCATTTGCAAATAGAGTCGTCGTGCTTGATGAGAACGGAGTGCCACTTGGACACATGCAATGTAGTGTCTGCAAAAAGGTTGCAGGACACAACAAACTCACATGTCCAACACTCTTAGAAGGAAACAATGCCGAGGAGGTCAAGCAACCCAAAGTTCAAAAATAACAGCCCAAAGTTATAGGACAACACAAGGGACCACACCCACAGAAAGCAAGCAGCAGGCTTTGTAGCATATGCAAGGAGTATGAACCTCACAATGCAAGAACATGCCCAAAGTGCGTAGATGCTAAAAAGACAAGCAAAAATGCAGAGAAGACACAAAAAGCAAAACCTAGATCCAGCAACAATAAAGTGGTGGAAGATGAAGAGGAAGACAAAGATGAAGACATCATCAAAGAAGAGGAAGACGAAGAGGAGGAGGAAGTGGAATACGAGGAGGAAGAGGATGATGAACAGGAAGAGGGCTATGAACAGGAAGAGGAAGAGGAAGAGGAAGATGAAGAGGAAGAGGTACATGTCAAGCAAAAACCACTACAACCAAAGCCTAGGAGGAGCACAATGCTGACGAACAGTTAGACTAGGTCAATTAAACAAAGTAAACTTATGTCTATCAATGTGCATAAATGTTCTTCCACTTTTGAAACAGTATTTTAGGAGAAGCTTACTTGAACTTCTATTGTTGAAGTTTCAAAGAAATTATACAGTAGAAGTTCAGGTAAGCTTACTGCAGAAGTCCTGGTATAGTATGAGAAATTATACAGTAGAAGTTCAACTATTGCATGAAAGAGGAAGTTCAAGTAATAAAATGAAAATATACACTATGAAGTTCAAGTAATATTTCTGCAGAAGTCCTGGTATATTATTAGAGGAAATGATGTGCTGGTGATGTATTCCATAAAATAGCAAGCAGGAATAAAAATGAAAAATATACACTATGAAGTTCAAGTAAGCTTACATTGGAAGTTCTGGTATATTATGACAGGATGTGCTAGTGATGTATTCCATAAAATAGCAAACAAGAATGATTACACAATCTGAAGTTCAGGTCAGCTTACAGAAGAAGTTTTGGTATATAAATCGATGTAGGAAACAATATGCTTAAAGAAAATAAGTATTGTCGTATGAACTAAGGTTAGCAAGCCTAAGACAACGCATTCAGATATGAAGTTCTATTTGGATACGTGCAGAAGTTCATGTACAATGCGGACAAAAGGTAAAGAAACGTAAAGGAGTGTATGAGAATACTTTTGCACAGAGTCATAGTTGAAATCCAATCGCAGTTGAAAAATCACAAAAAAACACACAGATTCTATGCAAAAGGATACATATTAGTTGAGTTGAAAAATACCAATACATTACACAACACAGAAAATTCTCTCCATCTAAAGCCGGCAGCCCAGCCAGATCTCAAGCAGAAGTTCAACTCAAAGATCGTATGTTGGGGCCCAAAATTAAACAAAAAACCAGCAGTTCAACCATAGCCCAGAGAGAAATTCAAGTACATATGTTGGGGGAAAACATACAACACATGGGTACTGAAAACGATGCAGTACATTGAAATTCACAAGCCAAATCATTCTTCACACCAAATACATTTTTCCTCAATATCATAAATAATAGTGCTACAGCTATAGATACACAAATTACTAAACCATTCTTACAACCAAATCTTTACGGAATTGTTCCAATCATTATCAAACCTAAATCTTTACAAAATCAAATCTATTCTGAAACTAATGCATTGAATTCACGGTCCCAAGGACCGGATCTCGGTAGGAAGCTCTGTACGCACAATTTCATTCTTCTCGCTAAAGATTAGAGTGTGCATGAACTCGGCCTTCAAGTCATCTGCAGCAGCCTGCAAACCAGAAATGAAATGATGGTTTAGTAAAGGATAACTAAAACCACAGCAGGAGCGTCTCAGCAAAAACACACAAGAAAAATGAAAGGATGATGAGAAAAGAACAAGGACAAAACATACCTTCACATCACCAAAATCATCAACAAGCTCATCACCATCATATGTAGAGTAGAACTTCACGGCAAGGAAACCACAATCATTGTTCACTTGCTTTGGAACATCGATAAAAGTTGGCCTCTTTGCAATATCCACCCATTCAGGCTGCTTGCTCGCTTTGTATGCAGCCTTGCCGTACAACTCCTCAAGCAACCCAACAAATCTCTTGATCTGCCAGAAATGACAAATAAGATGAAATCAAAAACATGTTAACCAAAATAGTTAAGTTCAGGTACATAAAAGCGACATTTGCATAAGATCGAGCTAAACAAATACCAGAAGTTTAACTATCAAATGATAGTCAGTTCAAGCAGTATTAGCAAAACAGAGATAGACAAATATTTTGTCAATATAGGCATAATAAACTTCGTGTCAAACAAGAGAATATGAAAGGAGGTTCAGGCTAAGAAACACTCACGATATTTTGGCAGTCTCCGTGTAAACTTGTTCATGACATTCCCTTATTAGTGTAAGGAAGTGAATCAAGGATGTCAATGCTCCCACGATATCTATTCAGTGCATACACATTGTAGTGCGCTATTGTGTCAATTGGCTTGAATAGTATCAAAAAAACTGCCAACAATGAAAGAAATGGTGAACACAAATAATAAAGAATAGGTATTGAACAACCGGGATGAACAAAAACTTCTTGACAAACTCAGCAAAAAGGATGTACATAAAATTAAAAAAAGCAAGAGTTATAAAAACCTAACCAGCTTTGCGTTAAGAAGGTCTTCTTCCTTGCGAACAAACATTCGAAGGCGATTAGCAGATTTTTTTTGCATCTAATTTTGGAACTGTTGCACCGAAAAAATCATACTCCAAGCAGTACTGCATTCACAAAAACACAATTAAAACATCTCCCAAATGCCAGTACACCAAAACCAAAGCAAAAAAGGAAGATAGGGGTGCAAAGAACTAAAACCTGTATGAAGTAGGGACTAAGTACAACCCTGTCAGCAGAAGAAAAGATCTCAGAGGTCTTCCGCTTATCTTTCCACAAGTTTATGAGATAAACCATTACATCTCCTTCCATCTGCTGCCCTTCATCGAAAAGAGTATAAAGGACACGTCCTTTGAGGTCAATCACATTCCTAGGGATGGCAAACATGCAGTAGCCTGTGCTGCAGATTTAAAAGGATGGGAAAAAATATTAGAAGTTCAGATACTATAACAACAGAAGTTCAGAACAAGGAGAAATGAACAGAAGTTCAAATACTATAACAAATAGAAGTTCACATACTATAACTCCAAGGCAAGGAGAAATAAACAAAAGTTCAGATACTATAACAACATAAGTTCAGAACAAAGTAGCATATCTAGCAACAACAAAAATAAGAAGAAGAAAACTCACTCAGAATACTTATTCAGACCATCTTCACTAAGCACATATTGTCTCAACCTCCGGGCCTCGGATAGATGAGGGTAACTGTATTTATTTAGGGGAGCGACATCAGAACGCCACTTCAAAGGCAATCTTGATGCTCTCTTGGAGGAAGTTATGTTGCCAGACTCAACTGTCGGTTTCCTCCTGGTGATGATAGCATTCTTCCCACCTCTCCTAGCAGCAGATTTACCATTCTTCGGGTAAGCAATTTTCTCAAAATCATCATCCGACAAAATCACCTCTGCTTCGACTGCTTCGGCTGCACCAACCTTCCTGGAGCAAGGGGTGTTTGGAGCACCACAAATACCAATGGCCTGCTTCCCCAACCTGGAAGGAATAATGGTTCGAGAGCTATCATCTTCTCTCAGAGTTGCACTCATCGATTCCTCCCTAGGTAGGTATTCCTGTGACCCGAGGAATGAGTAGTGGTAATCGATCAAGTCCAACGGCTCCACTTTCAAAGAAAAGGAAAAGAAAAAAGACCATTAAATATAACTGAAGTTCAGGTACAGCACAATGCACAGTCCAACTAATATAGATGACATGGTTACTACTCAAGCTGACATAAAAAATGTGTTGCATTTAAAACCTAAATGAAGTTCAGGCACAACCCAAGGCACAAGTCAAGATAAACTGATGAATTGGAAAACATTCAACTACAGCTAACGAAAAGCATAGAAAGGTATTATCTCTGAAGTTCAAGTAGAAGAAACACTTCTGTCCAAGTAAGCAATGAAAGGAAAAAAATAATGAAAAAAATACACAAGCAAAATAAAAAAGATAAAAATGAAGTTCATGTAGAAGAAATGCTTCTCTCCATCTGAAACCAGTAGTCCAGCCAGATCTCAAGCAGAAGTTCAAGTTCAAGTAAAAAAGAAGTTCATGTAGAATAAAATATGCAGTACAGGTAAGCAGTCCAAGTTTCAAGACTTACATGTATAGTAGCCAAACAGACCTTGGAAGTCTGTTTCAAATAGGTTAGAAGAAG
>NW_021304507.1:0-1234 GCF_002162155.2 Triticum dicoccoides
TCTTGGGCCAAAAGTGACGTGAGAGAACTTTTTGGACAGCAAATAAACATCTCTTTCTTCCTTATCTTCATATGTGGATTGTACAAATGTCTCATACACCTGCAATTAGACAAAACACAAAAGTGTGTGAAGTATTTTTGTTCTGGATAACATAAATAGATTATTGAATAGTTTGCACTAGAAATCACCTGACAAATATGCATATATGCTGATGAGGACATCAATACAATTGTTACACCCACAGCCCCTGCTGCTATACATACTGGACCAATTACTAGAGCTCGTGCACGCCAACTAAATTACCAGGTACTTTCGTTTCTTGGTAATGATTCTAATGTTCATGAGAATATGATGCTGCCTAAATTGGATACATTTGTTTTGCTTACAAATGAAGGGCCTAGCTTGGAGAAGGATGAACATTGGAGCAAGAACAAGCATGGAGATGATGGCATGCGCAAGGGGAACAAGAACGAAGTTACAAGTGATGATTTCAGGACTTTGAGGCCACCATAATGGGTGCATGAAGCCTTGGACGAAATATACAAGATGCCACTTCATAAATTTCGTCCCGAGGCTATTTTAGGTGCTACGTCACCTTATTATTGGGCCAGGCCCATGTAATTTCGAAATACATAAGTATAGGCTATTTTTAGAGTCCGTATGTGTGGGGAAACAAGAGATAGGGTTGATTTCGGACCCCTCCACCAAGGGCCACGAAATTCCCCCCTCTTCCTCCATATATACAGCCCTTAGGACATCGTTTAGACTTTGGGTTTTGTTTAGATTAAAAGTTCGCCATAGCTGCAACTTCGCGTACTTCGTTTGTGTTCAACGACCAGACAAAGGCGTCACAGAACCCCACCTTGATCAATAAAGCTTTCATCTTATATTCGCAATATCCAGATTGCAATCTTAGTTTCTTGCTTGTTCTTCGTTTGCTCGCAGGAAACAGACCCTCGTGGTCAGGTTGATCATGCCCCGGCGTGGTCAATAACCTCTCGGAGTTGGTTTAGCGATTGCTAAGGCGCGACGTCCTCGCACGTTCGTAGTCGGATCGTCAAAGTCGACTTCCACCAAAGCGAAATCCACCATCTCATCGAAAGACGGGACACCTTTGCCTCTATCAAGTGGTATCAGATTTCCAGGTTGCTCGGTGAGATTTTACAGTTTTTCGTAGTTTAGATCGAGTCTGTTCTTCATACCTACAGTCCACGAAAAAGCCACACAAAAAAAA
>NW_021304508.1:0-1102 GCF_002162155.2 Triticum dicoccoides
ATTTGTTAAACTAACTAGCTACAAACAATATAAATTAAACAATGAACTGCACACATGCATATTTTATCAATGACACATCAAAGGTTCATCAAGTTGCTAACCGCGATCGAGGAGTGTGGCTCCAACACTTCATGTCATGTTTGTTTCATGCTCTTGGGGCATTTCATCAAACACCTTATGTGCATAAGAGGAACCAAAAGCAAACCTACACCCACTTGTGAAGAGAATGGCTCCAAATGGCTAAGTGTTGGCTGCTGGATGGGTATATATAGGGGAGGGGCTTTAGTTGCGGTTGGCCTGGCAAACCGTGACTAAAGGTGCCCGAAGGCCTTTAGTCGCGGTTGTCCTGGCCAACCGCGACTAAAGACCCTCACGTGCGCCAGCTGGCCACCGAGCGCCCTGGGCCCAGGCCTTTGGTCGCGGTTCACCTCCAGAACCGCGACTAAAGGTCCCATTAGTCGCGGTTCCTACAGCTTCGCGACTTATGTCCCTGCTACCGAAAATTCATCCAGTAAGAAAGAAGGGCAAGCATTACAACGGCAAGGCAGATCACCGGCCGAAGCCTGCGGAACGCACTGGTGCTGAGGTATTTGATATGGTCAAGGATTTGAAAGTCATCTTTGGAAAGGGTCCTGGCGGACATTCAGTTCCGAAGGGAGCTGACGGGCACGCAGCCATGTGGAAGAAGAAATCTATATTCTGGGAGCTAGAATATTGGAAAGTCCTAGATGTCCGCTCTGCAATCGACGTGATGCACGTTACGAAGAATATTTGCGTGAACCTCCTAAGCTTCTTGGGCGTGTATGGGAAGACAAATGATACAAAGGAAGCACGGCAGGACCAGCAACGTTTGAAAGACCCTGATGACCGGCATCCGGAATGGTTTCAAGGTCGTGCCAGCTACGCTCTGACCAAAGAAGAGAAGGTCATCTTTTTTGAATGCCTGAGCAGTATGAAGGTCCCGTCTGGATTCTCGTCCAATATAAAGGGAATAATAAACATGGCGGAGAAAAAGTTCCAAAACCTGAAGTCTCACGACTGCCACGTGATTATGACGCAATTGCTTCCGATTGCTTTGAGGGGGCTCCTGCCGGAAAATGTT
>NW_021304509.1:0-1366 GCF_002162155.2 Triticum dicoccoides
CTTTATGCCAAGTTCTCCAAGTGTGAATTTTGGTTGCCAGAAGTGACCTACCTAGGCCACGTAATCTCTGGTAAGGGCATTGCTGTCAATCCCGAGAGAGTTCAAGCCGTTCTCGATTGGACTCCACCTGAGACCGCTAAACAAGTTAGGAGTTTCCTTGGTCTAGCCAGTTATTGTCGCCGCTTTGTTGAAAACTTCTCCAAAGTAGCCAAACCCCTCACGGAACTTCTCAAGAAAGATAAAAAGTTCGAGTGGTCCCCACAGTGTGAGTACAGTTTTCAGGAACTGAAAAGACGCCTGACTTCTGCTCCCATACTTGTGCCACCGGATTTCACTAAAGACTTTATTATCTACTGCGACGCCTCACGACAGGGACTAGGTTGCATTCTTATGCAGGATCGTCATGTGATTGCCTATGCATCTCGACAGTTGCATCCACATGAGGAGAATTATCCTACACATGATCTAGAGCTTGCAGCCGTAGTCTATGCACTCAAGACCTGGCGACATTACCTCCTTAGTAAACGTTGCGAGATTTACACCGATCACCAGAGTCTCAAGTATATCTTCACCCAACCAGATTTGAACCTTAGGCAAAGACGTTGGCTGGAGTTAATCACAGATTATGATCTAGGGATTACCTACACCCCAGGCAAAGCCAATGTCATGGCTGATGCTCTAAGCCGTAAATCCTATTGCAACAATCTCATGTTGCAGCAAGGCCAACCACTTCTCCATGAGGAATTCTGTAAGCTTAACCTTTACATTGCTCCTCGCGGATTCCTTTCTACCTTGGTGGCGAAACCTACCCTTGTGGATCTTATCATAGAAGCCCAGAAGCATGACACAGGGATTACCCGGATCAAGAGAAACATTAAGAAGGGAGTTGGTGGATGTTTCTCTATGGATGATCGTGGTGTTGTTCTCTTTGAGAATCGCTTGGTGGTTCCCAAGAAGCAACATCTTCGTCAGTTGATTCTTAAGGAGGCGCATGAATCTCCTCTCACGATTCATCCCGGTAGTACTAAGATGTATCAGGACCTACGCCAGAGGTTCTGGTGGACTAGGATGAAGAGAGAAATCGCTGAGTTCATTGCTAAATGTGACATTTGTCGTCGCGTTAAGGCAGAGCATCAAAGGCCTGCTGGCACCCTTCAGCCTTTAGCTATTCCTGAGTGGAAATGGGATAAAGTTGGTATGGACTTCATTACCGGCTTTCCCAGGACCAAGAAAGGGAATACCGCTATCTTCGTAGTCGTTGATCGTCTTTCCAAAGTGGCTCACTTCCTTCCTGTTCGGGAAAGTATCACTGCTGGTCAGCTTGCTGACTTATATATTTCTCGAATAGTGTCACTTCATGGTGTTC
>NW_021304510.1:0-2738 GCF_002162155.2 Triticum dicoccoides
ACATACACAGATTGTCGACAAATGGAATACGTAAAGAAAAAAAGATGGCATGAGATAATTCACATATATGATGCCTGGCTACATGGCAGTGCTTAATTCACATATATGATAACTGGATGGAAAACATGGCATTCCATAATTCACATATCTGATATGGAAAGCAAACAGGAGGCATTCACACAAAGAATGTCTAATCTAAGAAGATGGCATGGCAATGCAAGACACCATATGCATGATATGAGAAATATAAACCTGCCAAGTTAGAGCATGCACCTCGAGGGGGAATACGACTGGTCATCTGTCTCTGAATCCTCCTTTGAGGAGCTATCTATAACCAGCAAGAAATCTGCATCGACAGGTAGCACTGACTGCTCAGAAGACCTTGTTTTCACTCCAGATTTTCCCATGACCGAGTCAAATGGCTGATGCACTGGAAGACTAGATGAATGTATAAACATTGTTGACAAATGGAATACATCATGAAAAAATGGCACAATACAATTCCCATATACGATGACTGGCTAAATAGGATGGCATTACATGATTCACGTATATGATGCCTGGCTAAATAAGATGGCATTGCATAATTTCCATATATGATATAGAAAACAAACAGGTGGCATTCACACAAAGCAAATCTAAACTAAGCTGATGACATATAAGATGTATAATGTAAGTAATGCGAGGCACCATATGCATGATATGACCAACATCAGCATGCCAGGTTAGAGAAAACACCTCAGGTGGTAAATAGGAGTGCTCGGCTCCCTCTGAATCCCCATCTGAACAGTTATCTTCCACTGGAATACAATCTGGAATGGTAGGAGGGGGACCACTTCGCACACCATGGAGCGGCGTTTGCATGACATTATATTCCCACACAATGGCCTTCTCTTTTTCTCTACATGTTCAGTACGATTATGTATAATAACTAACATTGTCGGGGGTGACGTGCGACATATGCCAAGGGATGGCTTATCACGGAGGGGGATAATAAGACATCATCGGTGCCAGGAAACGGGATGACGCGAAGACATGCACGCCGACGCATCTTACCCAGGTTCGGGGCTCTCCTAGGAGATAACACCCCTAGTCCTGCTCTACGGGGTCTCCGCATGATCACTATCTCAACAAGTAGCTACAAGTTGCTCCATGAGTTGTGTTTCTAGAGGAGGAAGAAGGGCAGTGCTAGCTCTCTCCTCTCTCTATATATGTGTGTGCTCTCTCCTCTCTCCTAGGGGGTTTATATAGGCCAACCCCCTAGGGGTACAATGGTAAACAGGCCGGGTGTGGGCCCAGGTCATCAATGCCTCTCTTGGCCGGCCCCTCTGCTGACCGTTGGGGCCCGCCGACTGGTGGGCCCCGCCGGCTGTCTGGTACTTGGCCGTCAGGCCGGACCCGCCGCTTACGGGTCCTGCCGGCGGCCAAGCAGCGTAGTCGTGCTCCTAATGACGCTTGCTTTCTCGGGGAAGGCGTGGCTACAGTTCCGCCGCCTAGCGGTCGTTCACTGTAGCCATTCCCCATCTCTTCTGGATGATGGCACACAAACTCTTAGGAGGGGGAAGGGCCGCCTGCTGGAGCCTCCCCCCAAGCCAACTGGCCGAGCTTGCCGCCTTCTGGATTCTCACGGGTTGGTAGGGCCTGCCGCCTGCGGGCCGTACCGACAGCCCGTCGTGGGAGCGGGGTCCCCTCTGACTTGAGTGATGTCATGGGCGAAAGGGCAACAGTGTTGCGCCATGCGAGAGATCGCCAACTGGTATGAGGCACTGTGGCAACGACCCGCCCGGGATTCGAGGGTGGCAGGCTTCTCTATAGCCATGCCTTGTCTTATCGTATTCATGGGGTCTCGGACCTTGAGGGCGCTTAGGGCCGCCTGCTAGGAGTCGGCCTAGCTGGGGGCCGCCTCCTAGGAGACGGCCCAGCTCGTTGCTGTCTTTTGGGGTTCACCACCTTCTGGTAGCCGGCTGCTTAGACCAGCCGGCCACAAGAAGGCGGCGATCAATCTTCGATACTCGAGGGGCGCAGTCGGCCCCGATGTCTTGAAATGCCATGGGAGGCAGATGAGGCTACCCATGGCCAATAACTTCGACAGTAGTCCCCGAAGCTGGTGGGTCACCGCGGCTGAGAAAGCGGGGTGCCCCGGCAGCTTCCTACTCCATGAAGTCTTGGTTGCCTGTCTTGTGCATCCTCTGGGGCGCCGACTGCCAGGAGTCGCCCCTGGCCAAGCAAGCCGACTGGTGGAATTTGAACCGTCGCGGCGGGAGCCATGCGGCACACTAGCTAGGCGCCTAGGCTTGCCGCCCGCTCCACACGCGCCATGCAGCATCAGCTGGCTGGGCCAGCCTGCCAGCCCACGCTCGATGGGACGTCGCTGCAGGCCGAGCCCGCCACTACTGGGCCTCGGCACGCGCGCGGATCCGCTATGGCCGAAGCGGGGGGCTATAAGTAGGGGGATGAGGAGAGGGGCAGAGGCGCGCGCGCCCTCTCGCCCTTTCTTCTTCTTCTCCATTGCCGCACTCCACGCTCCGCCGAAGTGCTGTCGCAGCTCGCTGCCACCGTCAAGCTTCTTCTTCCCGAGCCCTCTCTCCGATCCACCACGGGCCCGCACGCTAGTCACCACCCTTCTCCTTCGTCGAGCTCGAGCCTTCATGGAGCGCTCCGGTGACTGGGACGGCTCCAACATCCATGAAGGCCACCTCACATTCCTCCGCAACACACAGCGACTGCCCGGTGCAGAC
>NW_021304511.1:0-1306 GCF_002162155.2 Triticum dicoccoides
CCATGCAGAAAGGTAGAGCTGGCAGAGTCACAATATAGCATCGAGAACCCATCGAGAGCACTCTGATTGTGATCTTTCGATCAGCGAGGAACATCTGCCATAAGCGGTTCATAGTATTTGGAAGAAAGGAATACCACGAACATCGAGGACTAATGCAAGGTTACTAATAACCTAAAGGAACGAGCAAAACTATCAACATAAAGCAAGTAGGGTGAATCTCGGGTTCAAAACCCAGGGATAGAATACCTACTAACTAATAACATCACGGGATGCTTTCGAGAATGATGGCCAGAATCATCACACTGGGACACCAATCATGGCTAAATTACTAGGTGATCCCCTAAGACACCTAGGGTCATAATAATATCCCCAACATATATGTCAAGGTAACAGAGTACCTCAACTTACTGATTAGTGTGGTTAATCTGGCCCAAAGGAACATTGAAACGGGAGGAAGGAATTTGCAAGTGCATCAGACTGTTTAGAGACCTGAGATGACTCGGACAGCGTAACGGCTGTAAATGCTCAAAAAAGATTTGAGACATTCACAAAAATGGTGGCATAACCACTCAGAAGCACAATATCAAGGTTTGGAGATCAACAATTAACATACAGAGGTAGAAACTGAACTGAGGCTTAATCCAACAATCTTATAAGTCCACTGATTAGCAACACGTGATCCTGATAGAAGAAAAGATAGCCTAGATCTTAATCCCCGCAGGAAAGATAAGATGACTCGGATCAGAAGGCATAAGGTATAAGGAGTAAAAAGAGCCTTACGTTCCATCCCACAATCAATTCCCTTATATAACTAAAGCATTTCTAGACTCAACTTCGACCAGTTTGGCTTGGTAACCCTACAGGCAGTCAAGCTCTGATACCAACGCTGTCAGGACCCTGACTCGATGTCACATCGATCTAGCCGGTAACACCTCATATCACTTTGCGGCCTCACGCACGGTATCCCCACGGGTGTCGCCTTACCTTTACCCGGGACCGTTTGCGCCTTTTGGCTCACGTATATGATAGTGTCGCTAGCATCCATATGATAAGGAGCCCGGGCTGACATGACTAGTCGTAAACCCAAAGTGGCACAGACTTACAGGGACAGGCATTCATGACCCAGCTTCGAACGTGTCGGTCATCAGCAAGTGGGTCCGGGCTGTAGCACTGGGCTAGCAGGACTCCGGTAAACCGGGCTGTAGCGGGCTAACAGGACTCCGGTACTCAAAGCGTGACATTTCCCCGAAGGGACAGACACAGGAACGAAGAAGGACACATGCCGGCCAGCCTAAGTGTTCCAGAG
>NW_021304512.1:0-1600 GCF_002162155.2 Triticum dicoccoides
CCATGCAGAAAGGTAGAGCTGGCAGAGTCACAATATAGCATCGAGAACCCATCGAGAGCACTCTGATTGTGATCTTTCGATCAGCGAGGAACATCTGCCATAAGCGGTTCATAGTATTTGGAAGAAAGGAATACCACGAACATCGAGGACTAATGCAAGGTTACTAATAACCTAAAGGAACGAGCAAAACTATCAACATAAAGCAAGTAGGGTGAATCTCGGGTTCAAAACCCAGGGATAGAATACCTACTAACTAATAACATCACGGGATGCTTTCGAGAATGATGGCCAGAATCATCACACTGGGACACCAATCATGGCTAAATTACTAGGTGATCCCCTAAGACACCTAGGGTCATAATAATATCCCCAACATATATGTCAAGGTAACAGAGTACCTCAACTTACTGATTAGTGTGGTTAATCTGGCCCAAAGGAACATTGAAACGGGAGGAAGGAATTTGCAAGTGCATCAGACTGTTTAGAGACCTGAGATGACTCGGACAGCGTAACGGCTGTAAATGCTCAAAAAAGATTTGAGACATTCACAAAAATGGTGGCATAACCACTCAGAAGCACAATATCAAGGTTTGGAGATCAACAATTAACATACAGAGGTAGAAACTGAACTGAGGCTTAATCCAACAATCTTATAAGTCCACTGATTAGCAACACGTGATCCTGATAGAAGAAAAGATAGCCTAGATCTTAATCCCTGCAGGAAAGATAAGATGACTCGGATCAGAAGGCATAAGGTATAAGGAGTAAAAAGAGCCTTACGTTCCATCCCACAATCAATTCCCTTATATAACTAAAGCATTTCTAGACTCAACTTCGACCAGTTTGGCTTGATAATCCTACAGGCAGTCAAGCTCTGATACCAACGCTGTCAGGACCCTGACTCGATGTCACATCGATCTAGCCGGTAACACCTCATATCACTTTGCGGCCTCACGCACGGTATCCCCACGGGTGTCGCCTTACCTTTACCCGGGACCGTTTGCGCCTTTTGGCTCACGTATATGATAGTGTCGCTAGCATCCATATGATAAGGAGCCCGGGCTGACATGACTAGTCGTAAACCCAAAGTGGCACAGACTTACAGGGATAGGCATTCATGACCCAGCTTCGAACGTGTCGGTCATCAGCAAGTGGGTCCGTGCTGTAGCACTGGGCTAGCAGGACTCCGGTAAACCGGGCTGTAGCGGGCTAACAGGACTCCGGTACTCAAAGCGTGACATTTCCCCGAAGGGACAGACACAGGAACGAAGAAGGACACATGCCGGCCAGCCTAAGTGTTCCAGAGCAGTAGCAAGCTACCATGGCTCAGCGGTAACACTAGGAGACATTTCCCGGTAAGAGAGGCTACTAAAGATAAACAACTAGATAGTCAGATCCCACACATACCAAGCATTTCAATAACATACACACAATATGCTCGATATGTGCAATACAACATGGCATCACAAAATGACTCTACGACTCAAGTAGTTTATTCAATAGGCTCCGAGGAGCGAGACATTACAAACATGGGTCTCATGACCCAACAATCAGAGCATACAAGTCAAAGCACAAGCGGAAGCTATCATGTCTGAGTACA
>NW_021304513.1:0-1505 GCF_002162155.2 Triticum dicoccoides
GGAGGTGGCCAACTTCATCAATCAAGATACTACAATAATAGGTCTCCTGGCGGGGTGTGTTGGCCACGACATCCACCTTACCGGTTTCCGAGGGACCGATATTATAGTTCTTGGGAAATGTTCCAACCATCATATCTGCCTGAGATTCAGATCTGGTTGGTGTCAGGATATTCCAGACTCATCGAGTCTAGAAAGAAAATGAAAGTTTGCAACACAAATCGACGAGATGACGTTGCGAGATTCTCGGGAAATGGACTACGGTAGCGAGCTCCAAAACATGAGCTGGTTCTGCTACACACATGTGAACACGTTGTCCCAGACAAGCATGACCACATAGTAGTCTTATAATAAAACACTACCGAGTTCAGGAGGGGGAACCATCAACGAGGGTATCGAAGTCTTGTGCATTACCATGGATTAACACTTAACTCCTTTTCTCGAACAAATCAGTCAGTGGCTTGGGGTGCTACGGAACACATATGGAATGGAGGTTGCAAGTCTCCGAACCACATAATACTTTTGCACGTATGCATGACTGATTTGGGATGATTCCAAAGGAAACAACATTGACTTTCTCGAATCCACGGCGGCAACTTGCATCAGATGCACATGAATTAAAGGAAGTCACTACCTTCATCCAAACACATGCTTCATGAACTAGCATGAAGAAATGCTTTCAAAAGTTTCCAACACTAGCTTAATGTTCAACAAATCATGGAGGAGATAAGGATGTTGTCAATGGGCTCAACAACAATTCATCCGGGTTTCCTTTTAAAAGGAATTCCATAGTTAAGTGAACAAGGTGATAGCATTGGTCAGACCAAAAAGATATAGGGTTTATGCTCGAGGGATCAACCACGAGTAAGACAACATTACGAATATCGTTGGTACTAATTTGATTTGACGATAGCCTACACTCAAATCAAAGGATTGATAAGACAGTAGGTCCAGCAACTGATCACAGGGACCAATCGATGAAGATATCATCTTTCTTCAACACACACTACACAAGAATATCCCTTTGGAACGAACTAAGTCAGGCAAGCTTTTATCTTCCAACTCTCCAAATTGTTGTCTAGCTTAACCAACTAGCTCAGGGATATCTAACACCGATTCTTGGAGAGAAGGTGGTTCACAAGAAACCAACTTGATCACGAGCTCAACATAACAGTCAGGTGACAGCCTGGTGATACTTTCGAGAAGATATTCGGAAAATCACGAACCACCGATATGTTACTAAGCTCGAGAACAATCTTGCTTTTGAGGGCAAGACGACATGATCAAATGAGCGAGGACTTGACAAAATCCTACTCATCAATCAAAGAGTGCACCAGGAAATAAGGACTAGGTAGCACGATCAGTCTTAGAAGGATGATTCAAAAACCAACACGCTAAGAATGAAATTATTATCCTTTAGCTACCAAGCAACGGAGTTGCTAGCAGTATTGATTTCATACACCACGATTCACTTGTTGGCATTCCGGTTACAATAACACAGGAACCGA
>NW_021304514.1:0-2180 GCF_002162155.2 Triticum dicoccoides
TTTAACCAACGCTCCAGCCACCTTTTCTCGGTTAATGAACTCAATCTTCATGGAGTATTTGGATAAATTCGTCGTGGTTTACCTCGATGATATACTCATCTACTCCAAGAACGAGGAAGAACATGCCGAACATCTAAGGCTAGTGTTGAAGAAACTTCGAGAGCATCGCCTTTATGCCAAATTTTCTAAATGTGAATTCTGGTTGTCAGAAGTGACCTATCTGGGTCATGTAATATCTGGTAAAGGTATTGCTGTTAACCCTGAGCGAGTTCAAGCCGTCCTTAACTGGACTCCACCTGAATCGATCAAGCAAGTTCGGAGTTTTCTAGGCTTAGCGAGCTATTGTCGTCGCTTTGTCGAGAACTTCTCCAAGGTTGCCAAACCTCTAACCGAACTCCTCAAGAAAGATAAGAAGTTCGAGTGGACTCCATAATGTGAGCACAGCTTTCAGGAACTGAAAAGACGCCTGACTTCTGCTCCCGTACTGGTACCGCCAGACTTCTCCAAGGACTTTGTTATCTACTGCGACGCCTCGCGACAAGGACTAGGTTGCATTCTCATGCAAGATCGACACGTAATTGCCTACGCTTCACGACAATTGCACCCACATGAGGAGAATTATCCTACTCATGATCTAGAGCTTGCAGCCGTAGTCTATGCACTTAAGACCTGGCGACATTACCTCCTCGGTAATTGTTGCGAAATTTTCACTGATCACCAAAGCCTGAAGTACATTTTCACCCAACCGGATTTGAATCTCAGGCAAAGACGTTGGGTTGAGTTGATCACAGACTTCGATTTAGGGATAACCTACACCCCAGGGAAAGCCAACGTCATGGCTGATGCGCTAAGTCGTAAATCTTATTGTAACAACCTGATGTTACAACAAAGTCAACCGCTTCTCCATGAGGAATTTCGGAAGCTTAACCTTCACAATGTACCTCAAGGTTTTCTCTCCACCTTGGTGGCAAAACCTACCCTTACGGATCAGATTATCAAGGCACAGAAGGTAGATCCGGGAATCTCCCACATCAAGAGAAACATTCAGAAAGGAATTGCGAATTGCTTCTCCATTAATGATCAAGGGGTCGTATACTTCGGGAATCGACTAGTGGTTCCCAAAGTGCGAAACCTGAGGCGTTTGATCCTTAAGGAAGCTCATGAATCTCCTCTCACCATTCATCCCGGTAGTACTAAGATGTATCAGGACCTACGCCAGAGGTTCTGGTGGACTAGGATGAAGAGAGAAATTGCTCAGTATATTGCAAATTGCGACGTCTGTCGTCGTGTAAAAGCAGAGCACCAACGGCCTGCTGGCACCCTTCAACCCTTAGCTATTCCTGAATGGAAATGGGATAAAATTGGTATGGATTTCATTACCGGTTTTCCCAGGACCAAGAGAGGGAATAATGCTATTTTCGTCGTGGTCGATCGTCTTTCCAAAGTAGCCCATTTCCTACCTGTTCGTGAGAGTATAACCGCTAGTCAGCTGGCAGACTTATACATCTCCCGAATAGTGTCCCTTCATGGTGTTCCTTTGGAAATTAACTCGGATTGAGGAAGTCTTTTCACCTCTCGATTTTGGGAAAGTTTCCAAAATGCTATGGGAACTCGTCTCTCCTTTAGCACCGCCTTCCACCCTTAGTCGAGTGGTCAAGTGGAACGCGTCAACCAAATTCTAGAAGACATGCTTCAAGCCTCTGTTATCTCGTTCGGAATGGACTGGGAGAAGTGCCTTCCATTTGCCGAATTCGCTTACAACAACAGCTATCAATCTAGCTTGGGTAAAGCCCCTTTTGAAGTTCTCTATGGACGACGGTGTCGAACACCCCTTAACTGGTCAGAGACCGGGGAAAGACAATTCTTTGGCCCGGATATGATTCAGGAAGCAGAAGAACAAGTTCGCATCGTTCGTGAAAAGTTGAAAACAGCCCAATCCCGTCAAAAGAGTCAATATGACCGAAAACATAAGGCTATGACTTTCGAGGTTGACGAGAAGGCTTATCTTCGGGTCACCCCTCTGAAGGGAACCCATCGTTTCGGTATCAAAGGCAAATTGGCTCCTCGTTACATTGGACCTTTTCGCATTCTCGCCAAACGAGGAGAAGTTGCCTACCAGTTGGAACTACCTCCGCATCTCTCCAGAGTCCACGATGTCTTCCACGTCTCTCAACTCAGGC
>NW_021304515.1:0-972 GCF_002162155.2 Triticum dicoccoides
CCAGGGGAGCGTACGTATACACGGTGTAGAAATATGTGGAGCTGGGTTGGCTATATATGGTAGCAAAAGATTAGCAATAATCAATTCAAAGATGCAATGTTGAATAAACGCTCAACGACGGTACTGTGCTGGTCCTAGGCTAGACCGAACTAGAGACGCGAGCCTAGAACACTAATGAGGTCACGTCGTAGCACAACTAGCATCAATGAAGGACACTAAGTAGCTCTGGACAGCAAGATATAAGTGAAGATCACAACGGCAGTAAAGATAATGAGGTGAAACAACAGCCAAGCAGGATATATCAACAACTTTGTCTCCAACTTTCCTCTGAAAAAGTTTGTGCCGATTTTTTTGTTTTTTTTTCTTCTCTCTTTTTTTTCCTCACACTTTTTTTTCTTTCTCTCCTTTTTTTTTTCTCTGACTTTTTTTTCTCCTTTTTTTTCTCTCATTTTTCTCTCTCTTTTTTTCTCCCTCTTTCCAAAACAAACTAGATAAGATGCAGATTGGATCAAGTGAAGATGTGAACAATCTCAACTATTATTATGACAATGAATGATGGGTAGCACGGGGTGGAAATTGATGGATGGGTGATGGACAGCGGAAGAGATAATGATGCAGCGGTGGCGTGACTAATGTGAACAGAACTCGAAACTCTAAAGGAACTAGACACTAAGACCAGCAACTCGACACGACGATGCAACCGATAATTCAACTATGCAAGCAATGAAAAGAAAATTGCAAAGGCTCAGACTGGCTTGGACCAAGGATGAATAGTTCTAACTCTTTTTTGTGGCTTTTTCTTGGACAATAGGTAAGAAAATAAATCTAATCTAGGAAAACTGGAAATTCTCACCGAGCAACCTGAAAACTGATACCACTTGATAGAGGCGAGGGTGTCCCGATCTTTCGATGAGATGATAACTATCGATTTGGTGGAGACGACTTTGACGATCCGACTACAAACGTGCACGA
>NW_021304516.1:0-1064 GCF_002162155.2 Triticum dicoccoides
CGAGTGTCTCAAAACTCTTCCTAGCTCAAACTGAGAGGATGGGCACGAAATTTTTCGACCAAATTTTTTTTTTTCGACTGCCCGGACCCAAAAACTGGAAACGGGTCAAAAAAAACTTCCTATAATGGCACCTGTCTCAAAACACTCAGAAACACCTAAAAATAGGATAGCCAGAATTTTTTTCGAAAAATGCGTTTTCGAAAAATTTTGGGCCTAAACGGAGCGTGGCTACCCGACTCCGGCAAGGAAACACGAATCGGAATCTAGATGGATCTCGAAAACAACCCTAATAAGCAAGGAACTCGAATTGGTGGTGGATATATGGTGGTGGTATATGGCAGCGGTGGTGGTAGCGGTGGTAGTATATGGCAGGGGCGATGATGATGGTGCGGCGGCGGCGTGACAACTTATGACCAGAACTCGAAACTCTAAAAGACTAGACTCTAAGACCAGCAACTAGACACGACGATGCAACCGCAAATTCAACAAAGCAAAACCCTAAAAAGATTATGCAAAGGCTCAGATTGGTTCGGATATGATGAACTAACCCTAATTGTTTTTGTGGCTTTTTCGTGGACTGTAGGTATGAAGAACAGACTTGATCTAAACTACGAAAAACTGTAAAATCTCACCGAGCAACCTGGAAATCTGATACCACTTGATAGAGGCAAAGGTGTCCCGTCTTTCGATGAGATGGTGGATTTCGCTTTGGTGGAAGTCGACTTTAACGATCCGACTACGAACGTGCGAGGACGTCGCGCCTTAGCAATCGCTAAACCAACTCCGAGAGGTTATTGACCACGCCGGAGCACGATCAACCTGACCACGAGGGTCTGTTTCCTGCGAGCAAACGAAGAACAAGCAAGAAACTGAGATTGCAATCTGGATATTGCGAATATAAGATGAAAGCTTTATTGATCAAGGTGGGGTTCTGTGACGCCTTTGTCTGGTCGTTGAACACAAACGAAGTACGCGAAGTTGCAGCTATGGCGAACTTTTAATCTAAACAAAACCCAAAGTCTAAACGATGCCCTAAGGGCTGTATATATGGAGGAAGAGGGGGG
>NW_021304517.1:0-1529 GCF_002162155.2 Triticum dicoccoides
CCCTACTTACATCATGTTGATAGTGTTGCTAGTTCCTTTAGTATATTAGTAACCTTTGCGATAGTCCTCGAGGTCCGTGGTATATCGTTCTTCCAAATACCATGAACCATTATGGCAGAAGTTTGTTGGATCAAAAGATCACAACAGGCCCTCTATGAGTTCTCCATGCTATATTGTGACTCTGCCAGCTCAACCTTTCTGCATGGGTTATCCGGAAGAATTATGTTGAACTTTGTTCGGCATACCAACCCATGTATCCACAACTCAGAAAGTTATATGTTCCTTTGAGTTGTCCCTCTTTAGTTGTCTACTGACCTTCGTCTATCAATTGATAGTCAAGAGTATGCGTGCGTTCGTTTATCGATGCCTATTACTCTTGTGGTCCGTCAAGCCATTCTATCGCGGAATGACTAGGAGAAACAAACTCTAGTACCTCTTCCCTATCCAGGATTGGGTCAAAGAAGTTGTGCTCCGCAGATCAAATTGCTAATCCAGCTTTTGTTCTGCTCTACCTTGGAGTATTACATATTTTATATCGAGATTGTTATAGGAATTGCACACCATCCTATGAACTCTTGGTATAGTGATACTTCTTGCCATCATTGTTCATTCCTCGGTTCCTGTGTTATTGTAACCGGAATGCCGACAAATGAATCATGGCGTGTGAAATCAATACTCCTAGCAACCTTGTTGCTTGGTAGTTAAAGGATAATAATTTCATTCTTAGCATGTTGGTTAGTGAATCATCATTCTAAGATTGATCGTGCTACCTAGTCCATTCTCCTGGTTCACTCCTCGATCGATGAGTTAGGATTATTTCAAATCCTTTCCCTACTGATCATATCGTCTTGCCCTGGAAAGCAAGATTGTTCTCAAGCTTAGTAACATACCGGTGGTTCGTGATTTTCCGAAGATCTTCTCGGAAGTATTACCAGGTTGTCACCTGACCGCTGTGTTGAGCTTGTGATCAAGTTGGGTTCTTGTGAACCACCCTCTCTCCAAGATCGGTGTTAGATATCCCTGAGCTAGTTGGTTAAGCTAGACAACAACTTGGAGAGTTGGAAGATAAAATCTTGCCTGACTTAGTTCATTCCAAAGGGATATTCTTGTGTAGTGTGTGTTGAAGAAAGATGATATCTTCATCGATTGGTCCCTGTGATCAGTTGTTGGACCTATTGTCTTATCAATCCTTTGATTTGAGTGTGGGCCATCGTCAAGTCAAATCAGTACCAACGATGCTCGTAATGTTGTCTTATTCGTGGTTGATCCCTCGAGCATACACCATTACATCTTTGGTCTGACCAATGCTATCACCGTGTTCACTTAACTATGGAATTCCTTTTAAAAGGAAACCCGGATGAATTGTTGTTGAGCCCATTGACAACATCCTTATCTCCTCCATGATTTTGTTGAACATTAAGCTAGTGTTGGAAACTTTTGAAAGCATTTGTTCATGCTAGTTCATGAAGCATATGTTCGGATGTAAGAAGTGACTTCCTCCAGTTCATGTGCATTTGATGCAAGTTGCC
>NW_021304518.1:0-1294 GCF_002162155.2 Triticum dicoccoides
TAGGAGCAAACCACGCGTCGAATGGTGCTCCGTAGCGAGCACACGTTGCATCTCCGTCGTCGGCCATGGTCGTCGCCGGCGAAACTCCGGCGGGAGCTGACGTGGCTCCGTCATTAGGAGCTAATCCAACTAACTAAACCACCTACAGCCACTGACAGTAGGCCCCACCCCTGGTCAAACCCCAGTCAGCGCTGGGTTTGACCGGGATTAGTTCCTGTGTCACTGACGTGTGGACCCCGCACGTCAGGTTTGACCTGGTCAGCCCTGCTGACGCCTCTGTGACGTCACGCTGACGCAGTAATTGATTTTCTGGATTTAAAATAAATCAGAAAATTTCAGAAAATGCCCTAAACTTCAATAATTCATAGAAAATTAACCGTAACTCCAAATTAAATAATTTATATATGAAAAATTATCAGAAAAATTCAAGGAATCCATCTGTACCATTTTCATGCATGTTAGAACAACTTATAGCTGCTGTTTAGCACAAATCAATTAAATGGCATTTGAATAATCACATATGGAGTTTGACTTTGAATCTTGTATTCAAACCAACTTCATTTAATCTGTTGCTAGTTGCATTAGCTCAAAACACATTCATATTGCCATGTCATAGCATGCATCATTTTGTGCATTGCATTGATTGTGTTCTTCTTTGTTGCCGGTATCTGTTCCCTCCCGGTAGACGATGTTCCGACGTTGTGATCGTTGACACTGATGAAGACTCAATGTTATCTTCAGAAGTGCCAAGCAAGCAAAACCCCCTTGTTCATTCCGATACAATCCTACTCTCTCGCTCCTGCTCTCTTTTACTGCATTAGGACAACACCGATTCATCTGTTACTTGCTGCGGTAGCTGAACCCCCTTTATCCTTTGCATGACCTGTCATTGCCACAGTAAATAGATGAAACCCACTAGCATGAGTAGGAGTTGTTTGAGCCCTGTTGTGCCTACTCATTCTTGCTTGTTTGTCATGCCTGCTACTGCTTAGAGTTGAGTCAGGTCTGATTCATCGGGGATGAATCAGAGGCGTGTGAACCTGTCCTACTGTGTGTGAGCTAAGTGTGTGAACACGATTTGGTAAAGGTAGCGGTGAGAGGCCATGTAGGAGTACATGGTGGGTTGTCTCATTGCAGCCGTCCTCAGGAACTGAGTTCTGTGTTTGTGATCCATGATTCAGCTACTACCACGCATTGGGCCCGAAACCAATGGACCCTCTCGGCTTCTTGATCACCCTTGTCCTCTGTCCAGGAGTTGCAAGTAGTTTCTGGTGTTTGTAGTATGCTGGAGGCC
>NW_021304519.1:0-1166 GCF_002162155.2 Triticum dicoccoides
TTTCTGACATTTGTTTTGATTTAAATAAAATATTAAATCATTTTATAACCTTATGCCAATTTTTGCAGGAGCTAGATATATTATTCCAGAGCTCCCCAACAGGTGGCATAATTTTTGGACATATATTAATATATATAACTAATATATTTCCAATGCAAATATTTATGCATTAATTCCAAATGCCCAAAATAAATACTTATGAGCTCTTAAAAATATTGGTTTGATTTTTATCTCTGTCCAATATTTTCAGAGAGCAACATGAGCATTTTCTTGGACCTTTTTGGAGAAATTTTTATTTGGGTCATTTTCAGAAATGATTCTGAGGGTTTCACAAATCCCCATTTCAAGTTTCTGATGAAAGAGTAAACATGATGCAACACTCTAATGCATGACTAGCTAGGGTGTGACAACTCACCCCCACTCAAAAGAATCTCGTCCCGAGATTTGGGTTCCTCCGGGAAGAAGGCGGGATACTCGAGTCGAAGACGATCCTTCCTTTCCCAAGTTGCTTCATCCTCAGAATGGTGCGACCATTGTACTTTGAGAAACTTGATATTATGACGTCGAGTGGTACGCTCGGCCTGATCGAGGATACGAATGGGGTACTCTCGATATGTAAGATTATCTTGGAGATCAAGCGTTTCGTGGTTCACTCCACGGATAGGATCCGAGAAGCAACGCCTGAGTTGAGAAACGTGGAAGACATCGTGGACTCTGGAGAGGTGCGGAGGTAGTTCCAACTGGTAGGCACCTTCTCCTCGTTTGGCGAGAATGCGAAAAGGTCCAATGTAACGAGGAGCCAATTTGCCTTTGATACCGAAACGATGGGTTCCCTTCAGAGGGGTGACCCGAAGATAAGCCTTCTCATCAACCTCGAAAGTCATAGCCTTATGTTTTCGGTCATATTGACTCTTTTGACGAGATTGGGCTGTTTTCAACTTTTCACGAACGATACGAACTTGTTCTTCTGCTTCCTGAATCATATCCGGGCCAAAGAATTGTCTTTCCCCGGTCTCTGACCAGTTAAGGGGTGTTCGACACCGTCGTCCATAGAGAACTTCAAAAGGGGCTTTACCCAAGCTAGATTGATAGCTGTTGTTGTAAGCGAATTCGGCAAATGGAAGGCACTTCTCCCAGTCCATTCCGAATGAGATAACAGAGGCTCG
>NW_021304520.1:0-1051 GCF_002162155.2 Triticum dicoccoides
GGTCATCAACACTCACTGTTTTGGGGCCCCGGTGTGATTTCCACGATTAACGAACCGCGGGGTGCGTTTACATGTCGGTCATCAATACTAGTAGTTTTGGCCAATTCTGGCCCTTTTCGTGGACAATTACTCACTGTTTTGGGGCCCCGGAATGATTTCCACGATTAACGAACCCCCGGGTGCGCTGATGTGTCGGTTATGAACACTCACAGTTTTGGCCAATTCTAATGCGTTTTGTGGACTTTTAGTCACCGTTTTCTGGTCCTGAAGTGATTTCCATAGTTGTTGAACCCCAAGGCATACTTACTGTTAGTCATCAACACTCACAGTTTTGGCTGATTCTGGCCTGTTTCATGGACTATTACTCACTGTTTTGGGGCCCCGGAGTGATTTCCACGGTTAACGAACTGCAGGGTGCATTTACGTGTCGGTCATCAACACTCGCAGTTTTGGCCGATTCTGGCCCGTTTCTTGGACTATTACTCTGTTTTTGGGTCCAAGCGTGATTTCCACGATTCACGAACCCCGTGGTGCGTTTACGTGTCGGTCAATGACACTCACAATTTTGGCCAATTTCTGGTCCGTTTTGTGTACTATTACTCACCGTTTTGGCATCCCAGAGAGATTTCCACGATTTACAATCCCCGGGGTGCGTTTGCGTCTCTGTCGCCAACACTCACAGTTTTGGCCAATTCTGACGCAATTCGTGGACAATTACTCATCATTTAGGGGTCCCGAAGCGATTCCATAGTGGTTGAACCCTAAGGTCCGTTTACATGTCGGTCAACAACACTCACAGTTTTGGCCGATTCTGGCAAGTTTCATGGACTATTACTCACCATTTTGGGGCCCCGAAGTGATTTCCACGGTTGTTTGAGCCCATGGTGCGCTTACGTGTCGATCATCAACAAGCGCACTTTGGGCCGATTTTGGCCCATTTCTTGCATTATTACTTAGTTTTGGGGTCTCGGAGTGATTTCCACGGTTGACGAACTCCGGGGTGCGTTTACGTGTCGGTCATAAACACTCACAATTTTGGCCAATTCTCGTC
>NW_021304521.1:0-2411 GCF_002162155.2 Triticum dicoccoides
ATATATATATACATGCGGGTCACCATGTTACGATGATTGAGACGCTTAAACCATTATCCAACAAGAAGGATCATGTAGCCCAGTCACCCCACCATGTCTACCATATGTTGTATCTCCATTACTTTGTCCGTCTTTATACACAGATAAAAGTAAACCACTTGCAACTGTCACAGAAGAATGAAATTCTGCCCTATTGGACAAGAACTGGTAGTTTACGCAAGACCTGGATCTAGGAAGAGACTCCACAATTTCTTGAACAAATTCCAAATCAAGCCCAATTCTATCATGGTATAACCAATTCTTAAGTAATGTATAAGTAGATTCCACATCATTCTTCTTTTCTGTAACTCGTGGTATACTGGGGCCATTGGATGAGAAAAATCTAGTTAAGGGAGCACAAGGACCATCAAAGTTCTGACATCCACTCCCCTTGTTTAATAAATGATTTCCGCTGTTGTGTGTGCATGAGAATACCAGATGCCCATGTGCCTTTTACATTTTTTCACAAGGTTCCACCATAGCAGAAGAAATCCTCCCCCACATTGAAGATGATGATGTTCCTTCAAATGTAAACTCACCAATTTGGTCATTAATATTGGCTTCTTTACTTGGTGGAATATTCTCAGAATTTGAAGGTAGTATTTGCGACATAATATTTGAACTCTGTACATCATTGCAACCCAAAGAAGTCCATAGGAAATCTTGTTTGGTCTCAGAGGGAATAATACCGAGCATCATATAAAGATAATCATCCATATCATTAGCCGTATCTCCAATAAAACTGCTACTTTCCTTTGTTTCAGCGGCCTTTCTTGCACCATTCTGAGAGAGAATGGTCGAGGCTTCTGGAAGGGGGAACGCTGAACATGGTAACCTTCTGACCTTAAACAAAGGCGCAGAACTCCCTCCATCACACACCTCACACTCAAACAGTGAACCGGTGACTCTATCATGCCAGTAAGATGTAAAACCCACTAGTCATATCTGATGGCAATTGTGGTAGCTTGCCTGTTATCGATTTCTCCCAATCTAGTTATAAAGAAATCTTGATATTGAATAGGTAGGTCAACCTAGAGTAACAACACAAAAAAGCAGTGTTATCAAAATCAGCGCCAAAGTGAATGTAAGATAAAAGAACTGTAGTATAAGAGTACAAAGGTTGTACCAGTGGGAAACAATAACATCTAAAATGGACATTGGATGAAGGAACAGAATCCGAAACAGGTAATGAGATACTCACGCAGCCGTGATGTGATTGACGGTTGCAATTTTCCGCAAGAATTTTTGGAGGCTTTGGTGGATTTCTTTCTTCTTTACGACTCAGGTCTGTTGCTTTCGTAAAAAATGATGGCTCCATAAAAGTACTGGAACTTCTAAACTTGTGCTTCTCAGAAAACTTGCGAAATGCTGATTTTTGTGGAAAATCTCTTCTCCTGCAGCATGTATGATTTGAGCTCTGTTCTATGTTTCTATCAGCAATGAAATTTTGATCCACGGGAGGAAATTGTTGTCTCATGTTAAAACAAAGAGGAAGACCAAATGTTGGCCTAAAGTGATTCCCATCTGCAACATGATAGCAAGAAGTGGATTATTATAAGATGCACCACCAATGATGGTCAATAGTTACTTTAGAGACTAGACGGCTATAGCTTCAAAACGGTAGCAGGAACCATAATTTTTTGGAACTGGAATTAAATTTCTGTTTATGGATAAACACATAGCATGCCTAAGTGGCCACACATGCACTGAACATGGGGGCAAGCAGAAGTTGTTCTTGATGGTTAGGACAACCAATTGCTGTCTAAAAAGTTACAGTGCATAAAAGGCGTGGAAAATATCCAACAAAAAGCAAATACTTCTCTCTTGCAGTACATATGATTGCTCTAATATCCTTACCAAAAGGAGTTGTATTACCAAAAGGAGTTGTTTTATATTTACTAGTTATTTTCACACTTTCCAGTTGGTAGATATTCAGCATTGTTGTCAACTTAACTTTTTTCTTCCAAAAAGGGACAACCCCATCATCTGAATCATACGATGGACATATCCACTTTATTAATAAAACTAAGTCCAAGTCATTGAGTACCAAAATATTTACAACAAAACACAACCAAACTGGTCACAAGCAAGATTATGTAGCTCATACACATAATTCTAGGAGTGATGATACCTGCTCACCCGCCTGAGTTCGAGTGTCCCTGACGGCTTAATGAAGCTTCATGGGCTGTCTAAGCCACAATCTTTTTCTAGTATGCAACATAAATCTTATGTAAAATTTTGATCAACCAAGCAAAGACTTTTCCTATGGAAAAGGGGTTTACATCTCAGGCCACATGGAGCTTTTATTTTTTGAAATTTATAAAACACATATTTGGAAGTTAGAATTTTGCATATTCATATAGATTTATACA
>NW_021304522.1:0-856 GCF_002162155.2 Triticum dicoccoides
CACCTGTCAGGGACTCAGGGGGGGTTCCTGCCGTGGTCAAAGTGGGTCAAACCCACCGGCGACGTGACGCCGGCGAGGCCCGAGACGGCGGCGCGATGCGGGATCGCGCTACAGGGCACGGGCGAGGCCGTTCTTGGGCTCGTTGGAGAGCTCTTGCTCCCGCGCGTCGAACGGTGGTGGTGGCTGGGCCTGGGGTGGCCGGAGTCGACGGCGGCGAGCTCGGCTGCGGCCGCCGGGGTTCGGTCGTGCACGGAAACGGGGTTGGAGCTCGAAGGCGAGCTAGGCGAGGCGCTAGGGATGCTCTACGGAGCCTTACGAACTCGTTGGACTCGCCGGGGTGACCAAATGGTCACCGGAGCTGCGTCGACGGCGAGCTCGGCGACGGCGGAGGTTCGGCCGTGGTGGGGAGGAGGCTGCGGTGAGGGAACGAGGGGGAGAAGAGGGGGAAACGGTGGCGTAGCTCATCGCGGTTGCAGTGGGCGTCGAAGCGGGCTCGGGGACGCGCTGGAGAAGGCGAATCGACGGCGACGGTGGTCGGAGTCCGAGGAGGGGAACGGCGACGTGGCGGCGATGCAGGGCTTCCGGAGGCCTGTGGAGCGGTGGGGAGGACGAGGGGGTTGTGGCGGAGCTTCTGAGCTAGTCGGGGGAGCGAGGGGTGGCCGGAGACGGCTGCTAAGGCGAACGGCGGCGACGGTGGTGTCGGCCGTGAGAGAGAGAGCGAGGGAGAGGAGGGAAGAGCCGAGGGCGAGTGAGAGAGAGCAGGGGGGAGGCGTGGCGTCGTCCAGGGCATCGAGGCGAGGAGGGGAGGGCAGGCAGGCAGGGAGAGAGGTGGCGTGGCGCGGTGGCGCGCGCGCGC
>NW_021304523.1:0-1775 GCF_002162155.2 Triticum dicoccoides
AAAAAAAAATACACCACAAACATAGTGGACACAAGGTTAGACGTGACATAAATGTGTCCTAGACAGACCCTTCTTTTCTTAGTGAAACATCAACTTTCCAAAGACAATATTCCAAACTGGACAGTTGATACATAGAGCTATTTTACTTTAACATTTAAAGTGTGGCTGCAAATCTGGGATGCAGGAGGTGAAAATTCATTGTCTAATCTGTTTCTCAGTTTCCTCTTTCAGAAACGAGAGATTTTTCAAGACCTTGCTCCACTGCTGTGGCACTCCTTTGGCACTGTTGCTGCACTGCTCCAGGTAGGTTACAGTTATTGCACTGTTCTAAATTCAGTCGCAATGGCAAGAGTACATATGTACTTGTGCAGTTCTTGTTATTTAAGTAAGGGTGGTTGTCCATGTGTATTGATTATTTCAATATGAAATTGTTGATGGTTCTGCACATTTTCCTTATTCAGTCTGTCATGCTGTTTTGAAAATTTATGCAGGAGATTGTGTCAATTTACCCTTCACTTTCACCTCCTACTTTGTCGCCAGTTGCATCAAACCGTGTCTGCAATGCACTTGCACTTCTTCAGGTATGCTTTTACATGAGAAAGAAAAGGAAACCCTCACTCCTGGTGGGCCTTGTGGTGGATTGAGAATACTACTGCTTTCATATCATGCTTGCTTGCCATCTGCCCCTCAATTTCATTTTACTTTTTTTTAATTGCAGTGTGTTGCTTCACACCCTGAGACCAGGATCCCGTTCTTGAATGGTACTGAGCGCTGCTGTTTCTATGCCAAGTCTTAAATATTTCCATTGTTTATTGTTAAAAAGCTTTCCTCATTTTGGTGACTTTACAGAATAAGTAAATCTTAACTAGCAGTGGTTAATAATTAAGTCTTCTTCTTTTTCCTTTGCAGCTCACATCCCACTGTACCTGTACCCGTTCCTGAATACTACCAGCAAGACAAGACCTTTCGAGTACTTGAGGCTTACCAGCTTGGGTGTTATTGGTGCTCTTGTGAAGGTAAATTAAAACTAGATACTTATTCAAACTAGGAATGGATGGTCCATATAGATTTTTGCTTTAAATGGTGAGAGGGTTGAACCAGAGGGGAAAACAGTGATGGGGATTGGCTGTATTCTTTTTTTTTGTAGACTATATCTTGTTCTTTTGGTATTCTCATTCCAGTAATCCAGTCATTTTAATCAAATGGACTGGTTGGGATTGGATCCCAGCAATCTCAACACGAACTGTTATTTTTGAAGCAAACAGGCTAATGATTTGTTAGAAATTATATTGTTTCTTCTTTTGGATATCCGATTCTGATATGTCAGAAACACAACATATCAAAAGTTAGCAATGACCAAACTGGCATGTAACAGAGACACTATAAAAGATAGCCAACATCCAGTTAGGCCAACATAACAGTGAATAAAACTACTGTCAATCAGCTCAGTTCTAGTGCTGTTGGATTTTTCTCGATTGTATTCTTGCAGTTTTGAAAATTCAGTTTATTCGGTTACTGAAAATTCAGTTAATTCAGTTAGGCACACAAATTTCAGAACTTTTGTGTGCCCTAGTACTTGGTGTTTGTAGAAAACCAGGAGTGTCAATGGGACTAGAATTCACTTGTTCTTATCTGGGTTTGTAAAACTTGTTCATGTACTGAACTACTAATGCCTTGTGATGCTCTGAATTACTTGTGATGCCTCTGAATTACTTGTGATCACATTGAGAAAGACTTGTAAAGATGATGATCATCTTTAACAGAAAACAATTTGT
>NW_021304524.1:0-2103 GCF_002162155.2 Triticum dicoccoides
GGTGAGATTACGTGTGGGTCATCAACACTCGCAGTTTTGTCCGATTATGGCCCGTTTCATGGACTATTACTCACTGATTTGGGGTCCCTAAGCGATTTCCATGATTGACGAACCCCAAGGTGCGTTTATGTATCATTCATCAATAATCGTAAATTTGTCTGATTCTGGGCTCTTTGATGGACTATTACTCATTGTTTTGGGGTCCCCGAGCGATTTCCATGGTTGTCGAACCCCAAGGTGTGCTTACGTGTTGGTCGTCAAGACTCGCAGTTTGGGCCGATTCTGGCCCGTTTCTCGGACTATTACTCAGTTTTGGAGTCCCGAAGTGATTTCCACGATAGATGAACCCAGGGTCCGTTTAGGTGTCTGTCATCAACGCCGCAGTTTATGTCCATTCTGACATATTTCGTGGACTATTACTCACTGTTTTGCGGTTCCATAGCGATTTCCATATTTGTCGAACCCCAAGGTGTGCTTACGTGTTGGTCGCCAAGACGCGCAATTTCACCCGATCTGGCCCGTTTCTTGGACTACTACTCATTTTGGAGTCACGTAGTGATTTCCACAGTTGACGATTCCTTGGGTGTGTTTACGTGTCTGTCATGAACACTCCCATTTTTGGTCGATTTTGGTCCGTGTCATGCACTATTACTCAGCATTTTGGGGCCCAGAGCGATTTCCACGATTGACGATCCCAGGGTGCATTTACGTGTCTGTCATCAACACTCAAAGTTTTGGCCAATTCTGACTTGTTTCGTGGAGTATGACTCACCGTTTTGGGGTCCCAAAGCGATTTGCATAGTTGTTGAACCCCAAGGTGCGATTACGCCTCGGTCATCAACACTCATAGTTTTGGCCGGTTCTGGCCCGTTTCTTGGACTATTACTCACTGTTTTGGGGTCTCAGAGCGATTTCCACGATTGATGATCCTGGGGATGCGTTTACGTGTCCGTCGTCAACACTCAGAGTTTTGGCCAATTCTGACCAGTTTCATGGACTATTACTCACCGTTTTGGGTCCCAAAGCGATTTCGATAGTTGTTGAACACCAAGGTGCGATTACGTGTCAGTCATCAACACTCACAGTTTTGGCCGATTCTGGCCCATTTCTTGGCCTATTACTCAGTATTTTGGGGCCCAGAGCGATTTCCATGATTGATGGTCCCCGGGGTGCGTTTACGTGTCTGTCGTCAACACTCACCGTTTTGGGGTCCCGAAGCGATTTCCATAGTTGTTGAACCCCATGGTGAGATTACGTGTGGGTCATCAACACTCGCAGTTTTGTCCGATTATGGCCCGTTTCATGGACTATTACTCACTGATTTGGGGTCCCTAAGCGATTTCCATGATTGACGAACCCCAAGGTGCGTTTATGTATCATTCATCAATAATCGTAAATTTGTCTGATTCTGGGCTCTTTGATGGACTATTACTCATTGTTTTGGGGTCCCCGAGCGATTTCCATGGTTGTCGAACCCCAAGGTGTGCTTACGTGTTGGTCGTCAAGACTCGCAGTTTGGGCCGATTCTGGCCCGTTTCTCGGACTATTACTCAGTTTTGGAGTCCCGAAGTGATTTCCACGATAGATGAACCCAGGGTCCGTTTAGGTGTCTGTCATCAACGCCGCAGTTTATGTCCATTCTGACATATTTCGTGGACTATTACTCACTGTTTTGCGGTTCCATAGCGATTTCCATATTTGTCGAACCCCAAGGTGTGCTTACGTGTTGGTCGCCAAGACGCGCAATTTCACCCGATCTGGCCCGTTTCTTGGACTACTACTCATTTTGGAGTCACGTAGTGATTTCCACAGTTGACGATTCCTTGGGTGTGTTTACGTGTCTGTCATGAACACTCCCATTTTTGGTCGATTTTGGTCCGTGTCATGCACTATTACTCAGCATTTTGGGGCCCAGAGCGATTTCCACGATTGACGATCCCAGGGTGCATTTACGTGTCTGTCATCAACACTCAAAGTTTTGGCCAATTCTGACTTGTTTCGTGGAGTATGACTCACCGTTTTGGGGTCCCAAAGCGATTTGCATAGTTGTTGAACCCCAAGGTGCGATTACGCCTCGGTCATCAACACTCATAGTTTTGGCCG
>NW_021304525.1:0-1004 GCF_002162155.2 Triticum dicoccoides
GTGCGTGGCTAGGAGAGACACGACACGACAGTGCTTGTACCTGCCCTGCTAATTCAGATTTCTTGCGGTTGACATGACAGTAATCACTATGTATAGTGCAGCCCAGTTTTATATGCAGTTAGACAGTAGTCAGATTTGGGGAGAAGTCGCTCGCTCGCGTCGCCTCAAGGGGGGCGACTCGGGCGCCCCAACCGCCGCCGCCCTCGACCTCCCTCCTCCCCTTCTTCCCCGCCACCGCTGAAGGAGGCCGGCGAGCGAAGCTTGCCCGGTGGACGGCGGGCCTTCCTCCTTTCTTCACGAGGGGATCCTCTGGCTGAGATGCATCGGCGTTCCTGGGCGTACAGCATGGAGGCGGAGTTGGCGCGCTCGGGCGGCGGCCCGATGGGATCCCGGCGTCGCTGCGGGGGCTGGCGGCGGCGGATCTGGGGTTTCCCGCCCCATATCGGTTCTCCTTCGGGTGGTCGGGCTCGGGCGCCGTCCGGCGGTCCTAAGCGCTGGTGGGCGCTCGCGTCGGCTATCCTCCTTCGCCGATCTGATTGGGGACGGCCGAAGGCGTTGGCTTGATGCCGGATCCGAGCACGGTGGTGGTGTCGTCCCCTTCAGGGATGACAATCGGGTGGTGGGTGCTTGTGGCGGCGTCGGTGGCGGCGGATCTTGGGATCCCGCTCCCGGGGACGTCGCAGGACGCGGCGGCCCGTGCACGAGAGATGAAGTTTCTTCGAACAGATCCGAGTGAAAACTTGCTTTTGACTACTGCAAAGGCCAGCGGTGGTGGCACTGTCTGTGTCGTTCCCTTCTTGAAGGCATCGCCGTGGAGAAGTTCAAGGTCACTCTCTGTTACCTCCGGGGAAACCATAGATCAGTTGATCGGATGATGGCGGCGCCCTGGTGTCGTTTCCTCCTTGGGGGCATCATTCATGGAGGTACACACGGGCTCGGGGAACAACGGACGATTTCTTTGGTGGAGTGGTACTTCATCTTATACATTGATGGCGTATTATCTT
>NW_021304526.1:0-1592 GCF_002162155.2 Triticum dicoccoides
TACCACGCATTGGGCCCGAAACCAATGGACCCTCTCGGCTTCTTAATCACCCTTGTCCTCTGTCCAGGAGTTGCAAGTAGTTTCTGGTGTTTGTAGTATGCTGGAGGCCGTGCGCAGCGCTGACCGTAGGGGTGGGCTGTGATGCGGTAGGCACGTGGCACGGTGTACCGGGCGCCCGTTTGGTGTCTCGGGAACCCTGTTCACATCGTTTGGGGCTGTGAGCGAAACTCCGGCCGGATCTCCTCATGGATGGAACCCGAATAGGCGATAAACCTGGACTAGAGACTTGAGTGTTTAGGTAGGCCGTGGCCGACACCCACGTTGGGCTTCCGCTTGAAGGTTGCCGAGTACATGTCGTGTAAACGACGGTAAGTGGTGAGAGCGTGTGTGAAGAAGTACACCCCTGCAGGGTTAATATGATCTATTCGAATAGCCGTGTCCGCGGAAAAGGACTTCTGGGTTGCTTATGTCAGTTCATAGACAAGTGAAAGTGGATACCCTAAAATACGCAAGATAAGCGTGAGTGCTATGGATGGCGTTCTCGTAGGGAGACGGGAGCGGATCCATAGTGGTGTATTGATATGGTGAATATGTGGACTCGTGTGCGCCACCTCAAAAGAGTCGCTTGCAGTCGTAGTTAGGATAGCCACCGAGTCAAAGCTGGCTTGCTGCAGTTAAACCCCACCACCCCTTTGTTGATAATGATGCATATGTAGTTAGTTTTGATGTAAGTCTTGCTGGGTACATTTGTACTCACGTTTGCCTATTTTATGTTTTGCAGAGAGACTTCGGTCTCGCTAGTAGTTTCACGTGGACTTCGACGTTTAGCTTGATACCTCAGCTACGATCTTGTGCCCTCAGCAGGATCTGATAGATAGTCAGACTTCTCAGCCTTTTTCATTTATAGATGTCTGTACTCAGGCATGATAGCTTCCGCGTGTGCTTTGATTTGTATGCTCTGATTGTTGGGTCATGAGACCCATGTTTGTAATATCTCGCTCCCCGGAGCCTATTGATTAAAATACTTAAGTTGTAGAGTCATGTTGTGGTGCCATGTTGTATTTGCACATGTCGAGCATATTGTGTGTATGTTATTGAAATGCTTGGTATGTGTGGGATCTGACCATCTAGTTGTTTATCTTTAGTAGCCTCTCTTACGGGGAAATGTCTCCTAGTGTTTCCACCGAGCCATGGTAGCTTGCTACTGCTCCGGAACACTTAGGCTGGCCGGCATGTGTCCTTCTTCGTTCCTGTGTCTGTCCCTTCGGGGAAATGTCACGCGATGAATACCGGAGTCCTGCTAGCCCAGTGCTACAGCCTGGATTCACTCGCTGATGACCGACACGTTCGATGCTGGGTCATGGATGCCTGTCCCTGTAAGTCTGTGCCACTTTGGGTTTACGACTAGTCATGTCAGCCCGGGCTCTTTATCATATAGATGCTAGCGACACTATCATATACGTGAGCCAAAAGGCGCAAACGGTCCCGGGCAAAGGTAAGGCGACACCCGTGGGAACACCGTGCGTGAGGCCGCAAAGTGATATGAAGTGTTACCGGCTAGATCGATGTGACATCGAGTCGGGGTCCTGACA
>NW_021304527.1:0-1393 GCF_002162155.2 Triticum dicoccoides
TAATCACGGTACTCCTCGGAGGCAGAACCTGTCGCAAAGGACATCGATACACAACCATCACCAAACAATGTGCAACAATATGATGCATGCATGAAACATGGCAATATGAGTGTGTTGGGCTAATGCAACTAAAACCAGAAGGGTTTGAACAAATTTGAATCAAAGATTCAAATTTCAAACTCAAACATGGCCTTTTAAAGTGCTTTTCCTTGTTCTGCTTAAAACATCAATTTCACTTGTTTGATCATGCATGAAAATAGTACAGATGGATAGCTTGGATTTTTCTGATCATTTTTCATATATAATTTGTCCAATTTGGAGTTACAGAATAAAAGTTATGAATTTTTGAAGTTTAAATAATATTCTGGAATTTCCTGATTTAATTTAAATCCAGAAATATAATTATTGCGCCAGCATGACGTCAGTGTGACGTCAGCAGGTCAACGGAACAGGTCTGGGTCAAACCTGACGTGTGGGGGCCACACGTCAGTGACAGGGGGGTTTAATAGGTTTAAATTAATTCTAATTAGGGATTAGTGGCGCTGGGGCCCACTGGTCAGTGTCAGGGGGTTAACTAACAGTGGTTAGCGCTAATCCTAATTAGCTACAGGGCTGGGCCCACCTGTCAGGGACTCAGGGGGGGTCCTGCCGTGGTCAAAGTGGGTCAAACCCACCGGCGACATGACGCCGGCGAGGCCCGAGACGGCGGCGCGATGCGGGATCGCGCTACAGGGCACGGGCGAGGCCGTGCTTGGGCTCGTTGGAGAGCCCTTGCTCCCGCGCATCGAACGGTGGTGGTGGCCGTGCCTGGGGTGGTCTGTACCGTCGACGGCGAGCTCGTGAGCGGCGGCCGGAGTTCGGGTGCGGTCGGAATCGGCGTTGCAGGGTGTTTGGGGAGGCGTTGGTGCGTGCTGCGTGCTCCTAGTGAGGTGTGGAGCACGATAGTGTGCTCGGTTGGGCGCTACGGTGACCGTGGCCACGACGGCGACATTGCCGGCGGCGTCGAGCTTCGGAGCTCAAGGGGGCGGCAGCTACAGAAGGCTAGGGACGACGGGGCAAGGGGGAATCGAATCGGTGGCTCACCGCGGAGCTGCAGGGATGAATAGCGGGCTCGGGGACGGCCGGAGTGCAGCGAATCGACGGCGATGACCTCCGGTGGCCGAGGAGGGGAACGGCGACGTAGGCGGCGATGCAGGGCTTCCGGAGACCCGTGGAGCGGTGGGGAGGAAGAGGGGGTCGAGGCGGAGCTCCTGAGCTAGTCGGGGGAGCGAGGGGTGGCCGGAGACGGCTGCTGTGGCGAACGGCGGCGAGGGTGGTGTTCGGCCGTGTGAGAGAGAGAGCGAGGGAGAGGAGGGAGGAACTGAGGGAGAGTGAGAGAGAGCAGGGGGGAGGC
>NW_021304528.1:0-3156 GCF_002162155.2 Triticum dicoccoides
CTGATGAGAGCCAGTCTATTCTGGAGAAGACACCGGTTGGAACTGGCAATGATGATGGTTCACTACGAGCATTCCTCAAGGTACATATCGCATTCACTATGAGAGCCAGTCTATGTTGCGAAGTTTGATATCTTACACACTTGTTCATGTTACAGCGTCAGGCCAAGAAGTTAAGGCGGTTATCGAACCTTCTCGGTTGCCGTGATCCTGAATATGATGAACCATCTGCCTCTAGGTCTGGTACACCATCAGACCCCGTACCTCACCATGAGGGGGACGATGTGAGTTCCTCATATGCTTATGTGGATGATGAGGGTGGGATCACCCAAGAGGTATGACTAATCCTTTAGATGTGATTCTCACTTGATTACGACATCGGCCTTCACCATATTGTTTCGTTGTGTGATAGGGCGATGAGCTTGATGATGACATGACTTTGGCGGACGCTCAAGCTCGGTCCGCATATGTGTTCAAGCCTAGGCAGCCCAGACGCCGGTACACGCCCAACGACTATGACAACAGAGGCAACCCAAAGGTGGTCGTAGGAACCTCGCGGATGGCTAGATTGGATGATGAGGCGGAGGAGGAGGCGGAGGCGGAGCCGTAGGCGGAGGAGGAAGTGCACGAAGAGGAGCCTCGTGCTCCTAAAAAGAAGAAGATTACCTGCAGGCGTGGCACCAGGAACACGCGTGGAAGGCATTAGTGCTTTGTGTTAGGTTGATGAACTTGTGAGGTTATGCTATATGATGAACTTGTGAATTGTGAGGTTGATTAACTTGTGAGGTTATGTTATGGTATTTGTGTTTGCAAACTTGAAGCAAACTTGAATTGTCTTAAATGATGTGATGTTATTAGTTCTCTTTGCTTAGCATGTCCAGTTTATAGTACTTTTATTGATGTTTTAGTTATTTGAGTGCTGCTGCACCCCACCCAAAATGGCATCTGTTTCTGCAGTTTTGCTTATAGCAACACTACAGCGCCCAACATCCACAACGGCTTCATCCGCGAGACTAAGATCCTTGAACAATGGTGTCTTGTGATCCCACCCGAATACCTTCTTGAATGCTTCGGCCTCCTTCGACGTGAACCCCTCCTCATCAACTTCTTCATCGGGACCATCGTCATCCAAGTCCGATGCATATGCACGGGAAAAAGGGATGGATTGGTCCATTGTCTCTTGCACATGATATTGGTCGAGATCACCCACATTGTTGTCATGGAGGTCAACTTCGTTGTCATCCTCCTCGTACTCATCATTCTCCTCTTCAAAACCTTCATTTTGGTTGTTTGGAGTCGGGCTCAATGTTGGCCAATCTTGTTGCGTGAATTGAGGTTCACTCATTTGATCTTGGTTCATGGGTGGGGGAGTGCTAGCAACCAACGGGGAGGGGTTCCGGTTCAAGTCTAAATTCAAAGTATACTCAACCTTCTTGGAGACAAATAACTCAAGAGCCTTGTCTAGAGATTCGGCAACCGTCTCCTTGTATGCAACCCAACGTTGCTCGGAGTTCACATGCATTGTCTTCCAACGGATGTGCATTCCAAAACCAACATTATGCCTTCCCTCGAACTCAACAACGTCACTTGGGTCCGTCCAATTCAAATCTTTCCTCACTTGTTCCAAAAGCTCCGCATAGTTAGGACTACTCTCAAACACCATGTCAAGCTCATTCGGGTCCGTCTCAACATTGCCTTTCAAAAAGGCCTCTCTATCCACATGATGAACATAAACACATGTTCTCCCCATCCCTACAATAATCAAAAACACACATATATCAAGTAAATACTTAAGAAAAATATTTGCACACATATGCCCTAACATATAAAACAACCATAACCATAGCATAACCCTAACACCAACATCAAACACACATAACCCTAATCCTAGCATACTATGGAAGCTTAACCAACCCAAGTTAGCAAAGAAACATAACATCATTCAACACAAATTTGCAAATCCAAGTCAAAACTAGGGTTTCCCCCAAACTAGCAAGATTTGAGCAAATGTGACAATTCCTATGGATGAAAACGAGGGGATGGAAGGAGATTACCTTAAGGGAGGGGTTGGCTTCGAAATCCACGGTCAAATACTCCGGATTTGCAAGATTTGAAAAGGATTTGAGAGGGAGGGAGAGGGGAAGAGAGGAGGGCCGCAAGCCTTAGGGTTTGGGTGGGGTGGGGGTGTGTGGGGTGGGGGTGGGAGGGGAGAGAGGGTGGGGCCAGCCCAAGTGGAACACAGACTGTGCAGCGCCCACGAGCTAGGCGCTGCACATTACATGTGTGGCGCCTAAGACTTAGGCGCTGCACAGGTGCGTGTGGGGCCGCAGCTGGACCAGGGCTGCCACGCTGGCAGGAAGTGTGGCGCCTAAGTGATGGGCGCTGCACAGTAGGGTGCGGCGCCCAGCTGTCGGGCGTCACACCAAAGGGTCAGTAGAGTGAATTTTTTTTGAAAGCAGGTCAGTTTGTGAATTGATTTCTGCCTCAGGTCAAATATGTGATTTCTCCCGTCTTTCGTCGAAACCGAGACCTACAGAAGCACGAGTTACAGAATAAAATTTCATGCATGCAGCACCGTCAGCAATCAACTTCATCGAACAATCTGTCTCTCTGATTTTGAAATACAAGAAACTAATTGCCTGAATCGGCATTACTAATTTACCGAGGAAATAACAAATTCAAACAAGCTGATTTGGAAATCAAAGACATCAGAGTCTATTGTTTCCTACCAACAACTCTAGACGAATTTGCTTAAAATGTTGAATACAGTGGGACTGACTGTTCAGTCACCAGCATTCTTGAGGGTTCCAACCAAGTTAAATAGATGGTTGCTCCCTGTTTGAGATTGCACCCTAGAAAGCTGTTCCGGAAGTCCGACAGTGACGATTCTTCCTCATCGGTCCGTTTCTGAATCCGGCAAGCAATAACGCCATCCAAAGCCTTGACAAAGGTCTTGCCATCAACGTCTCTAAATAGAGTTATACTCAGAGATTTCACAACCGGTGCTGCATTGCACAGTATGCTGTTATGTATTACAGATTCATGAACCCACTCCTTGGGCTATTTGCTAGTTGGATCGAGTCTGGTTCTTACCTTTAGAAATGGAGTCAAAACCCGAGGAAGCATCGAAAGTCTCGAGTCCAACCTTTTTTTTTTTTT
>NW_021304529.1:0-1547 GCF_002162155.2 Triticum dicoccoides
GCCACGTACCTACCGCATCACAGCCCACCCCTACGGTCAGCGCTGTCCGCGGCCTCCAGTAGGCTACAAACACCAGAAACTACTTGCAACTCCTGGACAGAGAGCTAGGGTGAATAAGAAGTCGAGCGGGGTCATATTTCAGGGCCCAATGCATGGTAGTAGCTGTATCTTAAATCACACATACAGATCTCAGTGCTTAAGGTCGGCTTCAATGAAACAACCCACCATGTACTCCTACATGGCCTCTCATCGATACCTTTACCAAATCGTGTTCACCACACCACTCTCATTACCGACATAATCATTTCACTCTAGCCATCACCCAGATGAACCAGACCTGACACGACTCTAAGCATAGCAGGCATAGCAAGGTAGGAACAACACATACATATGGCTCAATCAACTCCTACACATGCTAGTGGGTTTCATCTAGTTACTGTGGCCATGACAGGTCATGCAGAGGAAATGGGTTCAACTACCGTAGCACACAGCAGTTTGAAACGCGTTGTCTTAATGCAGTAAAAGAGAGCAGGAGCGAGAACATGGGATTGTATCGATATGATCAAATGGTTGGTTGCTTGCCTGATGGTTCGATGCACTGATACGGTTCTTCGTCAGGGTAATCACAGTACTCCTCGGGGGCAGAACCTGCCGCGAAGAACACCGATACACAACCATCACCAAACAATGTGCAACAATATGATGCATGCATGAAACTTAGCAATATGAGTGTGTTGGGCTAATGCAACTAAGACCAGAAGGGTTTGAACCAATTTGAATCAAAGATTCAAATTTCAAACTCAAACATGGCCTTTTAAAGTGCTTTTCCTTGTTCTGCATTAAACATCAGGTTAACTTGTTTAATCATGCATGAAAGTAGTACAGATGGATAGATTGGATTTTTCTGATCATTTCTCATATATAATTTGTCTGATTTGGAGTTACAGAATAAAAGTTATGAATTTTTGAAGTTTAAACTATATTCTGGAATTTCCTATATTAGATTAATTCCGGAAAATCAATTATTGCATCAGCCTGACGTCAGTGTGACGTCAGCAGGTCAACGGAACACGTCCGGGTCAAACCTGACAATGGGTCCCACGTGTCAATGTGATTAGATTAATTAAAGTTTAATTAAAACTAAACATGTTTAATTAACAGGGCTGGGCCCCACCTGTCATTGACTCAGGGGAGTCAACCAGGGCCCACCCGTGGTCAAACCCGGGTCGGCTGCACCGGCGTTTAGCCGCCGGCGAGCCCGACGCGGCGGCGGAAGTGGTTTTGGCCGTTTCGGCCACCAAATGGGTCGCGGAGACCACCGGAGTGGAGCTGAGGACGAGCCGCAGCTCTTGGTGGAGTCCGTTGGGGTCGGGGTGGCCGGAGTTGGCGCCGGCGACGACTTTGGCGGCCACCGGGGTTCGGCCGAAGACGAACTTGACGCTAGAGGGGTCGGTGAGGCTCGGGGAGTGGCTAGCTAGGTGCTAAGTGACACGGTGAGCATGATGGACACCGTGGAGTGGCCGGAGGATGACCGGGAGCACGTCGGC
>NW_021304530.1:0-835 GCF_002162155.2 Triticum dicoccoides
CGGGGAGATGGATTCGCCGTCGGGGGAGAGCAGGAGAAGAGATTGAAGTGGGGATGGGCGGTTCTGAAATTTTTCCTAAGTGCTACTTATATAGAAAAGGCATTGGTCCCGGTTCGTGGCCCAAACCGGGACTAATGCACCCCTTTAGTCCCGGTTGGTGCCACCAACCGGGACCAAATGTCTCTTTTCAGCAGCCCAGAGGGCGGGAAACAGAGGGCGTTGGTCCCGGTTGGAGGCACCAACCGGGACTAAGGGGGGGTGCATTGGTACCGGTTGGTGCCACGAACCGGTACCAATGCACCACTTTAGTCCCGGTTGGTGCCACCAACCGGGACTAAAGGCCCTGTGCTGCCCGCGTCGCGGCACGAAAGTTTAGTCCCACCTCGCTAGCTGAGGGAGCTCGAGACTGGTTTATAAGCCCCAGTCCCGCTGCCCTCTCGAGCTCCTCTCAAATGCAGGCTTACGGGCCTGAACGCACTAGATGTGCCTGTGGGCCTATTGGCCTATTGCGGGCCTGAATCCTGCCCCATTGTTGGGTTTCTACTCGTATTCAGACCGTTGTAGCCCTTTAGGTGGCACTTTTTTTATTTATTTTATTTTATTTTTTGCTTTGAATTATTTATTTTCTTTTGATTTTTGCTTTTTTAATTTTTTTTCTTTTAGCTCAGATTAATTATAATCTTTCTAATTACTTATTTATTTTCTTTTATGATAATTTTTTTTGCTATTAAAGTTTGTAACAAAATTCTAATTACTTATTTATGTTCTTTTATGATAATTCTTTTTGTTTTTAATGTTTTGAACAGAATCCTAATTACTTATTTATTTTCTTTTA
>NW_021304531.1:0-878 GCF_002162155.2 Triticum dicoccoides
ATCGCGTCAGAATTGGCCAAAACTGTGAGTGTTGGCGACAGAGACGCAAACGCACCTCGGGGATTGTATATCGTGGAAATCGGTCTGGGACGCCAAAACGGTGTGTAATAGTACACAAAACGGACCAGAAATTGGCCAAATTTGTGAGTGTCATTGACCGACACGTAAACGCACCACGGGGTTTGTAAATCGTGGAAATCACGCTTGGACACAAAAACAGAGTAATAGTCCAAGAAACGGGCCAGAATCGAACAAAACTGTGAGTGTTGATGACCGACACGTAAACGGACCTTAGGGTTCAACCACTATGGAATCGCTTCGGGACCCCTAAATGATGAGTAATAGTCCATGAATCGCGTCAGAATTGGCCAAAACTGTGAGTGTTGGCGACAGAGACGTAAACGCATGCTGGGGATTGTAAATCGTGGAAATCACTCCGGGACGCCAAAACGGTGAGTAATAGTACACAAAACGACCAGAAATTGGCCAAAATTGTGAGTGTCATTGACCGACACGTAAACGCACCACGGGGTTCGTAAATCGTGGAAATCACGCTTGGACCCAAGAACAGAGTAGTAGTCCAAGAAACGGGCCAGAACCGGCCAAAACTGCGAGTGTTGATGACCGACACGTAAATGCACCCTGCAGTTCGTTAACCGTGGAAATCACTTCGGGGCCCCAAAACAGTGAGTAATAGTCCATGAAACAGGCCAGAATCAGCCAAAACTGTGAGTGTTGATGACTAACACGTAAGTGCGCCTTGGGGTTCAACAACTATGGAAATCACTTCAGGACCAGAAAACGGTGACTAAAAGTCCACAAAACGCGTTAGAATTGGCCAAAACTGTGAGTGTTCATAACCGACACGTAAGCGCACC
>NW_021304532.1:0-981 GCF_002162155.2 Triticum dicoccoides
GTAGGGATAGGCGATACCGGTGAAGGGGGAAACATCCGGGAAAGTATCCCCAGTGTTTCGCGTTTTCGGACAGACGAACCGGAGGTGAAATGTTGCAGGTTCACTATGCTAGGGACGCGTGGCGGACGAACAGGCTGCGTATCTGGATTCGTCTCGTTGTTCTGAGCAACTTTCATGTACAAAGTATTTTCATCCGAGTTACGGTTTATTTTATATTCATTTTTAAAGATTTAATCAACTTATAAATTATTATTATTAATTTAATCCGAAAATGGCATTACTGCATCAGCATGACGTCAGCATGACATCATCAGTCAACAGAGGTGTTGACTGGGTCAAGCTGACATGTGGGTCCCGCATGTCATTGACTGTTTCAGTTAATTAAGTTAATTAGTTAATTAGGTTAATTAATCTTAATTAGTCACTTTAAACAGAATTAGTTAAGTTAATTATTTAGTTAATTAATTAATTAATATTTAATTTTATCTATCTATTTACTTATTTATTTATTTTAATTCCCTTTTTTTTATAAAACATTCTGGGGCACGGGCCCCGTTTGTCATAGGGCTAGGGTTAGATTAATTAGGGCCATTAGTGGCTTAACCACGTGGCCACGTCAGCATTTTACGGCGGCTAACCGCCGACGCTAAACAGGGGCGGCAGAGCTCGTCGGCCGGCCATCTCCGGCGACGGCTGGAGCTGTGGGTGGGCTCGGCAGGCGCACCGCGACGACGGGCACCAGATGGTGGCCGTGGGGGCTACTGGAGGTGGGCTGCAGGGGCGCCGGCGTTGAGCGGAGCAGCGCGGGGCTCGGCCTCGCAGCGGGCACGCCATGCGTAGGGAGCAGGGCGCGGCCACGGTGCGTGCACGGGCACGGGACGGCACGAGCGTGCAGTGGCCGGACGATGAGAGGATGGCTCGCGGTGGCCGACGGCGATGCCAACAGCGGCGGTGGTCGCGAGCGCGTGCGCATGCGTACAG
>NW_021304533.1:0-1064 GCF_002162155.2 Triticum dicoccoides
TTTTGCTACCATAGTATAAGCCTTCCCAGCTCCACATACATCTACGTCGTGCGTTTGACTCTCCCTGGTAATCGCTCTATCCAAGCTTTGAGAGTTTTTGACTACAACGGTTGCCGATCACCGCCTGCTGCTGGGTAAGAACTGGTAAGAATTTGAGATTTGCTTGACGGATTTGTGACACCCACCACCACCACTTGTTCGTAGTCTGTAGGATCATATTCTTGTGTGTTTCTATTGCTGCTAACCATGCCAGGATCACAAGCCGACGAGATTGACTGGGAGAATTTATCGAACAAGGAGCTTCATGATAAGTTTCAGCAAATGATGACTGAACAGGTGCAAGATGTGCTGAACAATTTTGAAGAGGCCATGGAGAAGATCACTGGCCTTGAGAAGACGTTCGAAACAAAGCTCGATAACAAGTTTAATGAATTCCTCGCGCGTCTTCCACCACCACCACCTGCTGCACCTAACGCACCTCTCCAACAACAACAACAACGACTACCTCCACGTCCCGAAGCAGACCTCCGCCGAGCAAGCCGTGTTCCTCTTGCGTTTGGCCAAACTGTTGGTGCTGCTGTTGATACTTCTGTGGCTCCTGCTGCTGATGCGGAGGAGGATGATTATGCGGGAGATTATGAGGATGAGGTTGATCAAAATCAACACTACGTGCAGCCACCTGTACCACCACCAGCAGGTCGACCTCAGGTATATATTCGTAATGGTAGGCCTGCACCACCACCTCAGGTACGAGATGATGTCCATATTCCTAAACTGAAATTGAATATTCCACCATTTGAGGGTAGATATGTTCCTGATATATATCTTACTTGGGAGTTAGAAACTGAACAACGATTTACATGTTTACAGTATCCTGAGGAGAGACGAGTTGCTGCTGCTGTTTGTGCTTTCACTAGTTTTGCATGTGTATGGTGGTCTGAACATTGTAGATTATATCCTATTCCAACTACTTGGGCTGCTTTGAAAACTGCTATGCGTACGCGTTGGGTTCCACCATATTATCAACGTGAATTGCTTCAAAAATTGCAGCGTTTAAGACAAGG
>NW_021304534.1:0-2094 GCF_002162155.2 Triticum dicoccoides
GACAAGGGAAAAATTCTGTAGAAGAATATTATCAGGAATTACAAACTGGCATGATTAGATGTGGTATTGTTGAGGAGAATGAAGCTATGCTTGCACGTTTTCTGGGTGGATTAAATAGAGAGATTCAGACCATTCTAGACTATAAGGAGTATACTAATATCACTCGTTTATTCCATCTTGCTTGTAAAGCTGAACGTGAAGTGCAGGATCGACAAGCATTGGGGCGAACTAACTTTTCTGCAGGCCGACCTTCATCATGGACACCACGTGCATCTTCTACTTCAACTGCACCAGCACCTCCATCCGGTGCCACCTCCAACCGTGATACAAGAAAACAGGCACAACCACCATTATCTGCCAAGAGCGCACCTGCGGGGCCTGCACAGCGTTCTTCTTCTTCCATGGCATCAACAGGGCACACAAGTGATATTATTTGTCGTTGTTGTAAGGGAGGAGGTCATTATGCGAGAGAATGCAAATCTCCGCGTGTGATGATTGCTACCGCGGATGGTGGATATGAGTCTGCTAGTGACTATGATGAGGAGACTTTGGCTCTTATTACACGTGAAGAACATGGTGGAGATGATTCTGATCATGAGACGCAATACATGGCTCCTGAAGACGCTGACAGGTATGAATGTTTAGTTGCTCAACGTGTTTTGAGTGTATAGATCACACAAGCTGAGCAAAATTAGAGGCACAATTTGTTCCATACCAAGGGAGTTGTGAAGGAACGTTCTGTGCGCGTCATCATAGACGGAGGGAGCTGCAACAACTTGGCTAGCATGGAGATGGTGGAGAAGCTTTCTCTCACCACAAGACCACATCCACATCCTTACTACATCTAATGGTTCAACAACAGCGGCAAGGTTAAGGTAACACGTACTGTTCGTGTGCATTTTAGTATCTCTACATATGCTGATTATGTTGATTGTGATGTGGTACCTATGCAAGCATGTTCCTTATTACTTGGTAGACCATGGCAATTTGATAAAAATTCTGTACACCATGGTAGAAACAATCACTATACTCTTGTTCATAAGGATAAAAATATTACTTTGCTTCCTATGACTCCTGATTCCATTTTGAAAGATGATATTAATAGAGCTAATAAAGCAAAACAGGAGACGAATAAGAGTGAAAATCAGATTGTGGCAAAAAAATTTGAGCAACAAATGAAGCCTAATAATAAACCATCTAGTGTTGCTTCTGAAATTAAATTGAAAAGTGCATGTTTATTTGCCACCAAATCTGATATTGATGAGCTAGATTTCAGCAAATCTGTTTGCTATGCTTTTGTGTGCAAAGAGGCATTATTTTCATTCGAGGACGTGCCTTCCTCTTTGCCTCCTGCTGTCACTAACATTTTGCAGGAGTTCGCTGACGTCTTTCCACAAGACGTGCCACCGGGATTACCGCCTATTCGAGGGATTGAGCATCAGATTGACTTAATTCCCGGTGCTTCACCGCCAAACCGTGCACCATACCGTACCAATCCGGAGGAGACGAAGGAGATTATGCGTCAAGTACAAGAGCTTCTCGACAAAGGTTATATACGCGAATCCCTTAGTCCTTGTGCTGTTCCTATTATTCTAGTGCCGAAAAAGGATGGTACATCACGTATGTGTGTTGATTGTAGAGGCATTAATAATATTACTATTCGTTATCGTCATCCTATTCCTAGGCTAGATGATATGCTTGATGAATTGAGTGGCTCTACAATATTCTCCAAAGTTGATTTGCGTAGTGGATACCATCAAATTCGTATGAAATTGGGAGATGAATGGAAAACAGCATCCAAAACTAAGTTTGGATTATATGAGTGGTTAGTCATGCCTTTTGGGTTAACTAATGCACCTAGTACTTTCATGAGATTAATGAACGAAGTTTTACGTGCTTTCATTGGACGATTTGTGGTAGTTTACTTTGATGACATATTGATTTATAGCAGATCTTTGGAAGAACATTTGGAACATTTACGTGCTGTTTTTATTGCTCTACGTGATGCACGTTTGTTTGGTAACCTTGGGAAGTGCACCTTTTGCACCGACCGAGTATCTTTTCTTGGCTATGTTGTTACTCCACAGGGAATTG
>NW_021304535.1:0-1216 GCF_002162155.2 Triticum dicoccoides
CCCCCGGGGCAGGTGGCCCCACCCGGTGGGCCCCCGGGACCCTTCCGGTGGTCCCGGTACAATACCGATGACCCCGAAACTTGTCCCGATGGCCGAAACAGGACTTCCTATATATAAATCTTTACCTCCGGACCATTCCGGAACTCCTCGTGATGTCCGGGATCTCATCCGGGACTCCGAACAACATTCGGTAACCACATACAAGCTTCCTTTATAACCCTAGCGTCATCGAACCTTAAGTGTGTAGACCCTACGGGTTCGGGAGACATGCAGACATGACCGAGACGTTCTCCGGTCAATAACCAACAGCGGGATCTGGATACCCATGTTGGCTCCCACATGTTCCACGATGATCTCATCGGATGAACCACGATGTCAAGGACTTAATCAATCCCGTATTCAATTCCCTTTGTCTATCGGTATGTTACTTGCCCGAGATTCGATCGTCGGTACACCGATACCTTGTTCAATCTCGTTACCGGCAAGTCACTTTACTCGTTCCGTAACACATCATCCCGTGATCAACTCCTTGGTCACATTGCGCATATGATGATGTCCTACCGAGTGGGCCCAGAGATACCTCTCCGTTTACACGGAGTGACAAATCCCAGTCTCGATCCGCATAAAACAATAGATACTTTCGGAGATACTTGTAGTGCACCTTTATAGTCACCCAGTTACGTTGTGACGTTTGATACACCCAAAGCACTCCTACGGTATCCAGGAGTTACATGATCTCATGGTCAAAGGAAGAGATACTTGACATTTGCAAAGCTCTAGCAAATGAACTACACGATCTATTGTGCTAGTCTTAGGATTGGGTCTTGTCCATCACATCATTCTCCTAATGATGTGATCCCGTTATCAACGACATCCAATGTCCATAGCCAGGAAACCATGACTATCTGTTGATCACAACGAGCTAGTCAACTAGAGGCTCACTAGGGACATATTGTGGTCTATGTATTCACACGTGTATTACGATTTCCGGATAATACAGTTATAGCATGAATAAAAGACAATTATCATGAACAAGGAAATATAATAATAATACTTTTATTATTGCCTCTAGGGCATATTTCCAACAGTCTCCCACTTGCACTAGAGTCAATAATCTAGTTCACATCGCCATGTGATTAACACTCACAGGTCACATCGCCATGTGACTAACACCCAAGAGTTTACTAGAATCAGTAGTCTAGTTCACATCACTATG
>NW_021304536.1:0-1025 GCF_002162155.2 Triticum dicoccoides
GATTACTCCCTCGTTCAGTGCGGCATGCTTTACAGCTTAGAACCGGGGCTCCAAAAGCGTTTTGAGCATCACGGAGCATATGAGATGTTCGAAGAGCTGAAACTAGTTTTCCAAGCTCATGCCCGGGTCGAGAGATATGATGTCTCCGACAAGTTCTACAGTTGTAAGATGGAGGAAAACAGTTCTGTCAGTGAGCACATCCTGAAGATGTCTGGGTTGCACAACCGTATGACCCAGCTGAACATTAACCTCCCAGATGAGGCGGTCATTGACAGAATCCTCCAGTCGCTCCCACCAAGCTACAAGAGCTTTGTGATGAACTACAACATGCAGGGAATGGAAAAGACCATTCCTGAATTGTTCTCGATGCTGAAGTCAGCAGAGGCTGAAATCAAGAAAGAACATCAAGTGTTGATGGTCAATAAGACCACTAAGTTCAAGAAGGGCAAGGGTAAGAAGAACTTCAAGAAAGACGACAAAGATGTTGCCGCGCCTGGTAAGCCAGTTACCGGGAAGAAGTCAAAGAATGGACCCAAGCCTGAGACTGAGTGCTTTTATTGCAAGGGGAAGGGTCACTGGAAGCGAAACTGCCCCAAATACTTAGCGGATAAAAAGGCCGGCAACACCAAAGGTATATTTGATATACATGTGATTGATGTGTACCTTACCAGTACTCGTAGTAACTCCTGGGTATTTGATACCGGTGCCGTTGCTCATATTTGTAACTCACAGCAGGAGCTGCGGAATAAACGGAGACTGGCGAAGGACGAGGTGACGATGCGCGTCGGGAATGGTTCCAGAGTCGATGTGATCGCCGTCGGCACGCTGCCTCTACATTTACCTACGGGATTAGTTTTGAACCTTAATAATTGTTATTTAGTGCCAAGTTTGAGCATGAACATTGTATCTGGATCTCGTTTAATACGAGATGGCTACTCATTTAAGTCTGAGAATAATGGTTGTTCGATTTATATGAGAGATATGTTTTATGGTCATGCTCCGATGGTCAATGGTTTATTCTTAAT
>NW_021304537.1:0-1536 GCF_002162155.2 Triticum dicoccoides
GATGACTGGCAGCTGGGCTGCACAGTAACGGGCCGCGCAGAAGCTGGGCCGGCTACAGGTAAGTGGCCCAGGTAAGTCCTTCTGCTCTCTCTCTTTTACTTTTTTTCTATTTTCTGTAGTTTGTTTTGATTTAGTTTAGCAACTAAATCATTTAAATAAATTCTGTAGATTTTTATGTGGCTTGCTAAAATATATACAAAGCCACTCACAAACTTCCAGAATTATTGGAGTCATATTTAATATATATTAAATATAAATCCAAAGCAAATAGTTATTGGATTAATTCAAATGGCCAAAATAATTATCTCTGTGACTCCAAAAATATTGGTTTAAATTTTACCTCTTACCAATATTTCCATGGAATAACAGGAACATTTTCTTGGACACATTTGAGAAGATTTAAATGTTGGTTATTTTTAGAGGTTTCCTGAGGCTTTTGAAAATTCCTTAATTCAAATTTCATTTGAATTTAAACATGATGCACACCTGAGGTCTAGCCTAGTGCATAACAGGACCAGGGATGTGACATGAAATATGACACAAGATAACTCCAACAACGAGGTTGATGGATTTAAAAATAACTCATTCTTAACAACATGTGAATCATGGAACATGAACTCAAATTATCAAGAATGACATAATACCACCTCCAAAATATGGTAGAAAGAATTGCACTCCGGATTACCATATGAAGAAAGCTTGAGCTCCTTAGGAAAGAATCTCGATGAAAACTTTGAGAAGGGAATTAAATCCTTGATGAACCATCATGTAGAACCTCCATGAAGAACTCCGGTAAACAAAAGGAATGAAAAGAAAGAGAAATTGAAAACACAAGGTGAATCCTTGCAATGATTTAGATGGATCTCCGTGATAATTAGAGCTTGGAACTCCGAGAAAAAGAGAAGATGAAACAAATGAAACCGAGAATTTTAAGGGCCTCCGGAATAAAGAATTAATCACTTGGATGAACAAGAATAAGAATTATGTTATGCTTATCCTTCACCAATTAAATTGACGACAATCAACGGATTTGGCATACTACTTATTATCGTAGAAAGGATTAAAAGAGTTATAGCGTAAACTTGAGAAGGTCTTCAACGAACCACCGGTAGGATTGGAACAACAAATGAATTGATATGATGAACAAGGAAGAGAGATCTTGAAAGAACCACCGTAAGAATTGAAAATGATCGAAGTAGGGGTGCATCACCGGTAAGAATTAGCAAATGAACGAAGGTGCTTGAGACAAACTAGATACATGAGAACAAAGAGATCAAGAACTGATTAGAGGATATTCGATAGATGCACCGGCAAGATAGGAGAATGATAACTGACGGCTGAGAATGAATAAACCTGAATTGATGGACTCCGGATGACAAACTGAGAAGACTCTTGAATATCTCCTGATGGGTGAAAAAGATTCTCACAATCGAAAACAATTATGAGAGGATGGCAACAAGCTAGCACCATGAATCTTGAAGAGAATAGAGCAAGATTAAAGAGAAACTCTTCTTCGGTCTTCAAATGATGAGAATG
>NW_021304538.1:0-1052 GCF_002162155.2 Triticum dicoccoides
GAGGCTACTAAAGATAAACAACTAGGTAGTCAGATCCCACACATACCAAGCATTTCAATAACATACACACAATATGCTCGATATGTGCAATACAACATGGCATCACAAAATGACTCTACGACTCAAGTAGTCTATTCAATAGGCTCCGAGGAGCGAGATATTACAACAGGGGTCTCATGACCCAACACTCAGAGCATACAAGTCAAAGCACAAGCGGAAGCTATCATGTCTGGGTACAGACATCTATAAATGAAAAAGGCTGAGAAGCCTGACTATCTATCAGATCCTGCCGAGGGCACAAGATCGTAGCTGAGGTATCAAGCTAAACGTCGAAGTCCACGTGGAACTACTAGTGAGACTGAAGTCTCTCTGCAAAAACATAAAATAGGCAAACGTGAGTACAAATGTACCCAGCAAGACTTACATCAGAACTATCTACATATGCATCGTTATCAACAAAGGGGTGGAGGGGTTTGACTGCAGCAAGCCAGCTTTGACTCGGTGGCTATCCTAAACTACGACTGCAAGCGACTCTTTTGAGGTGGCGCACACGAGTCCACATATTCACCATATCAATACACCACTATGGAACCGCTCCCGTCTCCCTATGAGAACGCCATCCATAGCACTCACGCTTATCTTGCGTATTTTAGAGTATCCACTTTCACTTGTCTATGAACTGATATAAGCAACCCAGAAGTCCTTTTTCGCGGACACGGCTATTCGAATAGATCATATTAACCCTGCAGGGGTGTACTTCTTCACACACGCTCTCACCACTTACCGCCGTTTACACGACATGTACTCGGCAACCTTCAAGCGGAAGCCCAACGTGGGTGTCGGCCACGACCTACCTAATCACCTAAGTCTCTAGTCCAGGTTTATCGCCTATTCGGGTTCCATCCATGAGGAGATCCGGCCGGAGTTTCGCTCACAGCCCCAAACGATGTGAACAGGGTTCCCGAGACACCAAACGGGCGCCCGGTACACCGTGCCACGTGCCTACCGCATCACAGCCCACCCCTACGGTCAGCGCTGTCCACGGCCTCCAG
>NW_021304539.1:0-1012 GCF_002162155.2 Triticum dicoccoides
ACACAGGAACGAAGAAGGACACATGCCGGCCAGCCTAAGTGTTCCAGAGCAGTAGCAAGCTACCGTGGCTCAGCGGTAACACTAGGAGACATTTCCCGGTAAGAGAGGCTACTAAAGATAAACAACTAGGTAGTCAGATCCCACACATACCAAGCATTTCAATAACATACACACAATATGCTCGATATGTGCAATACAACATGGCATCACAAAATGACTCTACGACTCAAGTAGTCTATTCAATAGGCTCCGAGGAGCGAGATATTACAACAGGGGTCTCATGACCCAACACTCAGAGCATACAAGTCAAAGCACAAGCGGAAGCTATCATGTCTGGGTACAGACATCTATAAATGAAAAAGGCTGAGAAGCCTGACTATCTATCAGATCCTGCCGAGGGCACAAGATCGTAGCTGAGGTATCAAGCTAAACGTCGAAGTCCACGTGGAACTACTAGTGAGACTTGCAAAAACATAAAATAGGCAAACGTGAGTACAAATGTACCCAGCAAGACTTACATCAGAACTATCTACATATGCATCGTTATCAACAAAGGGGTGGAGGGGTTTGACTGCAGCAAGCCAGCTTTGACTCGGTGGCTATCCTAAACTACGACTGCAAGCGACTCTTTTGAGGTGGCGCACACGAGTCCACATATTCACCATATCAATACACCACTATGGAACCGCTCCCGTCTCCCTACGAGAACGCCATCCATAGCACTCACGCTTATCTTGCGTATTTTAGAGTATCCACTTTCACTTGTCTATGAACTGATATAAGCAACCCAGAAGTCCTTTTCCGCGGACACGGCTATTCGAATAGATCATATTAACCCTGCAGGGGTGTACTTCTTCACACACGCTCTCACCACTTACCGCCGTTTACACGACATGTACTCGGCAACCTTCAAGCGGAAGCCCAACGTGGGTGTCGGCCACGACCTACCTAATCACCTAAGTCTCTAGTCCAGGTTTATCGCCTATTCGGGTTCCATCCATGAGGAGATCCG
>NW_021304540.1:0-784 GCF_002162155.2 Triticum dicoccoides
AATTTTTTGATATATTATTTGTATTTTTAACATTTTGAATTGAATTAGTTTTATTTTTCTTAATTTTTTGATATATTATTTGTATTTTTAGAATTTTGAATTGAATTAGTTTTATTTTTCTGAATTTTTTGATATAATATTTGTGTTTTTAACATATTGAATTGAATTAGTTTTATTTTTCTGAATTTTTTGATATATTATTTGTGTTTTTAACATATTGAATTGAATTAGTTTTTTTTTCTGAATTTTTTGATATATTATTTGTATTTTTAACATTTTGAATTGAATTAGTTTTATTTTTCTTAATTTTTTGATATATTATTTGTATTTTCAGAATTTTGAATTGAATTAGTTTTATTTTTCTGAATTTTTTGATATAATATTTGTGTTTTTAACATATTGAATTGAATTAGTTTTATTTTTCTGAATTTTTTGATATATTATTTGTATTTCTAACATTTTGAAAAAGAAAAAGTATTTTAAGAACACCTTTAGTCGCGGTTGGCCTGCCCAACCGCGACTAAAGGTCGTTGCGCGCGGGAACAAAAACCCGCCAAAAAAGCCCTTTAGTCGCGGGTCTCCTCTCCAACCGCGACTAAAGGTTACCCTTTAGTCGCGGGTCGCCTCCCCAACCGCGACTAAAGGTACCCTTTAGTCGCGGGTCGCCTCCCCAACCGCGACTAAAGGGGGGGGCTATAAATACAAGGGTCCGAACCCCTTCTCGTCTTCTCCGATTCAACACCGCGCCGAAGGTCTGCCGCCCCGTCTCGCCCTCGCCCTCGAC
>NW_021304541.1:0-1622 GCF_002162155.2 Triticum dicoccoides
TGGAGTCTTGAGAATATGCAGAATTTGAATAAATTGGTTTGGCAATTTTTAGAGGAAGAAAAATAATTCAAGTTTGAATTAAATTCAAACTTGAGCCATTTTAAAACCTAACCAAAACATTCCCAAAAGAGGTGAAATTTGGCGGTGGGGTTTAGGGCAATAAGTTTGACTATTTGGGAGAAGGTGAACATTAAAGGAGAAGGGGAAAATGGCACTTGTCAAAAGAAGGAAGTAGAGGGAAGGAAAAGGTGGGTGATGCGAGATTCATGCATGGAACATGCAACAACATAATATGTATGAGAAATCACACCATGCACATGATGACATGATGAAATGCACAAAAGCAAATAAAACACACGGCGAAACTCGGAATAGCCGGAAGTCTTCTCGAGCATCGGTCTCGGGGCGTTACAACACTCCACCACTATGAGAGGATCTCGTCCTGAGATCTAGAATGGCACCGGAGGGACAACGGAAGAGAAAGAGAGGAGAGGTAAAACTAAGTTGCTCCTTTGACGAACGAGTGAAACCAAAGAACCTTGCGAGGTTGAACTAATTCGAGAAAAGAATAGAACGAAGGAGAACAAAGTCGAAAACACTCCGTTAGAAACTAGGGACAAAGAGCATTGCGAAACCTTGAGGTTGAAGGGAAGATATATATTGAAAACGCGCTGGTTAAGGAAGGGGATCAAGGAAGACCAAATTCGAACAGCACTCCGGTTGAAAAGTGATACAAGACTAGATAAGATGAAAAGAACTTGAGCAGAGGACACGACACTCTGGTTAAATGGATAAGCACGAAAAGAACATGATCTTTGACAAACGAGATGATGGGTTGAAAAGAGCAACATCACAATGACTCCGGAACGAAGGAAAACAAGATGTTGAGAGATCACAGATACAACAAATGCTAGAATGGAGTTGTTGAAAACCAACAACGAAAAGAATAATCTTGATATGGGCTTATGGAAACATCTCAACATTATGAGGTGACAATCGGCCACTAACGGAACAATTACTTGCTTGAGATTAACGAAGAGATGAAAACTTGTTCCATCAAGATGGAAAAGAGATAACTTGGGTCATTAATAAGCACCAAAAAGCAACATTCCTTAGGGAAGGCTTTAGGTGAAATCTATACCAAGATAACTCCAATGAAGAGATTGATGGTTGAAAAGATCTCTTGAACAAAGAGAAAAAGATGGATTTAAATATGTCACTCTTGAAAACTTGTGAATCACGAAGCAACGAAGGGGAATTATCAAGAAGGACATAATACCACCTCCAAAGATACGGTAGAAAGAAATTGCACTCCGGATAGCAAGATGAAGAATGCTTGAGTTTCTTAGAAAAGAATCTCGATGAACACTTCAAGAAGAAATATAAATCCTTGATGAACCATCATGTAGAGCCTCCATGAAGAACTCCGGTAATAAAAGGATGATAAAAAGAAAGAGAAGTTGAAAACACAAGGTGAAGCCTTGCGATGATTTAGATGGAGCTTCGCGACGAGATAATGCGGAAAACTTAGAACTCCGGAAGAAAGATGAACAACAAGCAGCCAAGAATTTATTCCTCCTGGACAAACTCTGAAGGAAAGGATTAATCACTTGGATGAAACC
>NW_021304542.1:0-604 GCF_002162155.2 Triticum dicoccoides
TAAAAGCAAAAAGAATTAAAAAATAAAGCAACAAACAAAAGAAAATAAATAATGCAGAAAACAAAACAAAAAAACAACAATAAGTATTTTGTTGTAAGTAGAAACAAAATAAAATAAATAAAGCAAGAAAGAAAACAAAAAAAAATGTTTTCAAATTTGAAAAGTAATGGCAGTAACAGAAAGTTTATAATTTTCCTAAAACTAGAAGCAAAAAGAATTAAAAAATAGAGCAAAAAACAAAAGAAAATAAATAATGCAGAAAACAAAACAAAAAAACAACAATAAGTATTTTGTTGTAAGTAGAAACAAAATAAATTAAATAAAGCAAGAAAAAAAAGTGCCACCTACTGGGCCCCCACGGCCTGAATACGACTTGTATCCCTAATTAGGACAGGATTCAGGCCCGCAGAAGGCCCAGAAGGCCCAACAGGCAAAGAAGTAGCAAGTAGGCCCATAAGCCTGCAGTAGGAAGGAGTTCAAGAGGGGAGCGGCAGTGGGGCTTATAAACCACTGCGCTCCCCTCTCAACTAGCGAGGTGGGACTAAACTTTGGCCCCGATGCGGGCAGCGCAGGGGCCTTTGGTCCCGGTTGGTGGCACCAACCG
>NW_021304543.1:0-1624 GCF_002162155.2 Triticum dicoccoides
GGAAGAAAAACGGAAGTTTGCAACACAAATCGACGAGATGACGTTGCGGGATTCTCGGGAGATGAACTACGATAGCAAGCTCCAAAACATGAGCTGGTTCTGCTACAAACATGTGAACACGTTGTCCAAGACAAGCATGACCACAAAGTAGTCTTATAATAAAACACTACCGAGTTCAGGAGGGGGAACCATCAACGAGGGTATCGAAGTCCTTACATAAGTCCGGATTAGCTCTTATGAAGGAACTCCTTCTCCTTGAACAAATCAATCAGTGGCTTGGTGTGCTAGGGATACATATAGATTGAAGGTTGCAAGTCTTCAAACCACAGCATTCTTCGCACGTGTGCATGACTGATTTGGAATGATTCCAAAGAAAGCAACATTGACTTTCTCGAATCCACGGCGGCAACTTGCATCAGATGCACATGAATTAAAGGAAGTCACTACCTTCATCCATACATATGCTTCATGAGCTAGCATGAACAAATGCTTTCAAAAATTTCCAACACTAGCTTAATGCTCAACAAAATCATGGAGGAGATAAGGATGTTGTCAATGGGCTCAACAACAATTCATCTGGGTTTCCTTTTAAAAGGAATTCCATAGTTAAGTGAACACGGTGATAGCATTGGTGAGACCAAAGATATAATGATGTATGCTCGAGGGATCAACCACGAATAAGACAACATTACGAGCATCGTTGGTACTGATTTGATTTGACGATAGCCCACACTCAAATCAAGGATTGATAAGACGATAGGTCCAGCAACTGATCACAGGGACCAATCGATGAAGATATCATCTTTCTTCAACACACACTACACAAGAATATCCCTTTGGAACGAACTAAATCAGGCAAGCGTTTATCTTCCAACCCTCCAAGTTGTTGTCTAGCTTAACCAACTAGCTCAGGGATATCTATCACAGATTCTTGGAGAAAGGGTGGTTCACAAGAAACCAACTTGATCACGAGCTCAACATAGCGGTCAGGTGACAACCTGGTAATACTTCCGAGAAGATCTTCGGAAATCACGAACCACCGATATGTTACTAAGCTCGAGAACAATCTCGCTTTTCAGGGCAAGACGATATGATCAATAGAGCAAGGATTTTAAATAATCCTAACTCATCGATCGAGGAGTGAACCAGGAGAATGGACTAGGTAGCACGATCAATCTTAGAATGATGATTCAATAACCAACACACTAAGAATGAAATTATTGCCCATTAGCTACCAAGCAACAAGGTTGCTAGGAGTATTGAATTCACACATCACGATTCACTTGTCGGCATTCCGGTTGCGACAACACGGAACCGAGGGATGAATAATAATGGCGAGAAGTATCACTACATCAAGAATTCACAAGAGCCGGTGCAATTCTCATGAAAATCCTGACATAAAGACGGTAATACTTCAGGGTAGAACAGAATCAAAAGCTGGATTGGCATTTGATCTGCGGAATACAACTACTTTGACCCAATCCTAGATATGGATGAGGTACTGGAGTTTGTTTCTCCTAGTCATTCTGCGATAGAATGGCTTGACGGACCACAAGAGTAATAGGCATCGATAAACGAACGCACGCATACTCTTGACTATCAATTGATAGACGAGGGTCAGAAT
>NW_021304544.1:0-1021 GCF_002162155.2 Triticum dicoccoides
CAAGGTTGACTATGTCAATAACAACCTTGCAGAATCATTCAATTCCAAAATTAAAAAGTTCAAGGGTCTCCACATTGTGGACTTGTTGGATAAGATCAGGCAGTACTTAATGCAAAAATTTGGCCTTAGGAATAGCATAGAACTACAAAAATTCAATGGGCATATCATAATTCCCAGAGTTATGAAGATTTTGATGGCAAAATCCAAAGGCTTGGACATGACTTTAGTTAGGAGAAGTCCAACTGAAGCAGAGGTGACTGCCATAGACAAGGAGAAGAGGGAGTGGAGATACCCTGTGGATGTAGAGAAAAGAACATGCAGTTGCAGAAAGTGGCAAGTTGCAGGCCAGCCATGCATACATGGTCTATTCTTCATAACATCATTAAGAGGGGAAGCTAAAGAAATAGACCAGTATGTGCACAAGTACTTCTCAGTTGAAATGTTTAAAAAAACATATGTTGAGAACCTGCCTGCACTTGAAGGAAAACAGCAGTGGGATATTGTAGACCCTGGTTTCAAAAGTCCACCTGTACAGAACAAAGCTGCACCTGGCAGGCCAAGGAAGACAAGAATTAAGCCAGCAAGTGAAGGAAAAGGACTTGGTCCTAGGAAGAGAAAATGCAAGAGGTGTGGTGGCTTGGGTCACTTACTGAAAACCTGCAAAAAAGCCATTGATCCAGCATTTGGTGAAGAAGATGCACACTGGGGAGCTGACAATGCTGAAGAAGACCCTCCTAACCAAAATGCAGACCTACATGATAAACAACAAGAAGAAGAGGAGGCATACAGTGAAGATGAAGCTCCAGTGCAGCCTGCAGGTGAAGATGAAGCTCCAGTGCAGCCTGCAGGTGCAGATGATGCTCCAGTGCAGCCTGCAGGTGCACAGGATGCTCCAGTAGAGCCCCACAGTGAAACAAATGAGACAGCAACACAAGCTTCCACAGTTCAAAGGTAATATTCCTCTTTGATTTATTTATGTGCCTTATTTATGTGCTTTTACCTGCAAATATCTCTTGTACTG
>NW_021304545.1:0-1157 GCF_002162155.2 Triticum dicoccoides
TGAGAGGCCATGTAGGAGTACATGGTGGGTTGTTTCATTGAAGCCGACCTTAAGCACTGAGATCTGTATGTGTGATTTAAGAATCAGCTACTACCATGCATTGGGCCCGAAACCAATGGACCCTCTCGGCTTCTTATTCACCCTAGTTCTCCGTCCAGGAGTTGCAAGTAGTTTCTGGTGTTTGTAGCCTACTGGAGGCCGTGGACAGCGCTGACCGTAGGGGTGGGCTGTGATGCGGTAGGTACGTGGCACGGTGTACCGAATACCCGTTAGGTATCTCGGGAACCCTGTTCACATCGTTCGGGGCCGTATGGGAAACCTCGGCCGGACTCCCTGTGGATGGAACCTGGATAGGCGATAAACCTGGACTAGAGGCTTAGGTGATTAGGTAGGTCGTGGCCGACACCCACGTTGGGCTTCCGCTTGAAGGTTGCCGAGTACATGTCGTGTAAACGACGGTAAGTGGTGGGAGCGTGTATGAAGGAGTACACCCCTGCAGGGTTAACATGATCTATTCGAATAGCCGCGTCCGCGGTAAAGGACTACTTGGTTGCCTATACAGTTCATAGACAAGTAAATGGAAACTACTAAAAGCCTCAAGATAAGAGTGAGTGCCGAGGATGGCTCTTCCGTAGGAAGACGGAGGTGGATCCTCGGTGGTGTATTGAAGTGGTGAGTATTGGACTCGTGTGCGCAAAACCATTTCAAGTTGGAGTATCGTAGGATAGTCTAGCCAAGAGTCAAAGCTGGCTTGCTGCAATAACTCCACCAACCCTTCTTGATACTAAGCATGTATGTAGGATCTGATGTAAGTCTTGCTGAGTACCTTTGTACTCATGTTGCTATAATCTACATTTTTACAGAAGACGCTGCAACCCCTTCTGATGGGTTCTATGTAGACGTTGACATCAACGAGTAGGCTAAAGACCCAGGTGGTGACCCTGAGCTTGTGAAGGACCACGTAGTATAGCTAGGCTTTCCAAGCCTCCTTTATTTTACTAGTTGTCTGTACTCAGACAAGTTACCTCCGCTGCTGGTTTGTATGACTGTATGATTTGTATGTTGGGTCGTGAGACCCGTACCTTTGTGTATGTTATGTATGGCTCCCTGAGCCTTAAATAAAGTACTTGTGTCGTAGAGTCATGTTGTGATGTTTC
>NW_021304546.1:0-1665 GCF_002162155.2 Triticum dicoccoides
AGAATATTAAGTTAGAGTAAGTCAGATTAAACCCAGTGTCAGCATGGGTACAATAACCATGAATCAGGCAACTAAAGGAAACTGTTTGCAAGTGGCGGTCGGATATGTATCAGCCGGTGGAATTCGTCCATAGCAACAACCATCCTTCCAATTCTGCAAAAAGAGTCTGTCATAGTTTAATGGCATGCTCTATATGAAAATTTTAACCGGGTAACCTGGACGAGCGACTCCCTGCTTCAACCTGATTGAAGCCTGATTCAACGAAGCTTCTTTAAATGGAATCGGGTATGTCACAACCATCGAGTTGAATTTATCCATAGCACCAGCCATCGTCGTGCAAAAAGGCAACAGAGTTGAATTGCAGGATGGCTGATGCTATGGACAAATTCAGCCAGAGGATTGGCTCCCTGCTTCTGCGTGCTAACTTTTGGGGTGGCCGAGGGCATGTCACAACTACAATCTGGTTGAAGTTATTCATAGCATCAGCCATCTTACCCACCGTGGGGAATCGGCAACCACCGTTGAAGGGTAGGATGGATGATGCTATGGACGAGTTCAACCAGCGCACCTGTGCGTGTCGACTCCGGGGATGGCATCGGAGGGAACTGGTTCGGCCATCGGTCGAACAGGTGGTGCGCTCCCGCCAGGAAGAGAGGAGAGGCCGTCGGAGAGGAAGCGAGAAGGCGGACAAATCTCGACCTGCTGCTCCTCGTCGTTGCAGTCGGCCCCCGCCCTACGCCGCCGCCAATCCCCAATCACGAACTCTGGCGTTAGAGTTTGTCGGAGGGGCGCTGCTATATATATGGAGCAGCGGCCCATCCCGCGTCACGCCGTGTTTTGGGCCGACGGCCCAACAGCGCACGCGGTTCAACATGTTGCCGAGCTATAAAGAGGTGCCACATCACCGCGCCCATTAAAACTGGTACAACATGTTTTATTTATTTATGAAAACTTAGTTTTGCCTTGTCGATTTTATCTAACAATTAATTCAATCAATAAAAAAGAGGAATATCGTCCTGTATGATATAAAATATTCACACTTATTCATAAAAGGGGAAGGACATGGCTCGGGTAAGTGGACACCGAAGGGAGTTTAGTGAACACAAGAGGGGCTTGCGTGACACTTAGGTTTGGACATGACAACCAAGCCAACCCATTCGAGACTCTCGTGTCTTCCGCAAAACCCAATCTTCCTTTTTGTCATGGCCATTTTAAATGTCTGGAAGCATCAAGGCAAGCTATGATAAGAAGTTCCCGGATGCCCCTCCATGGTTGATGCCGGGCTAGGAGTGAAAGGAGACCCCTTTTACTCTTCCTATCATGGTGGATGCATCATGACGTGGACGGTTAGTGGATCCTTGGACATGGATGCCGGGGTGGCCCCGGATGGTGGTCTGTATGGTTGGCTCTTTGGCGGGCACAATAGCGGTGGTGATGGCATTCTCTCTTGGTCGTGTGGGTGGCGAGAGGTGGTGCGGCGGGTGGCTCTGGCGCGCTCTTGTCCCTGATGATGGTGGTGCCCCGACCCGGATCTGGAGTTCTGGGCTCACCACTCTTGCCCTGGAAACCTCGCTTAGGGACACAGTGGAGTTGCCAAGCGAAAGCTTCGCGCTTTGTCGCCGACAACGGCAATGCTCGCAAGCGCCGTTATCTTCCTAAAGACGT
>NW_021304547.1:0-2317 GCF_002162155.2 Triticum dicoccoides
TTATTTCAGGTTAATTTTATCGACTCGCTGCCAGAGATGTATCCTGTAGTTGAGGAATGGGTGGAAGATGTCCTGATGGATGAAGGGAACGCAACAATATTGACTCTATTTGCTTGCCTTGTAACTGTCCTGTACTTGAGAGAGCGTCAGAGGCGTCAAGTGGTTGCAGACAACCCCCAACAGCCTGACGGTGCACCCAACTAATGCCAGATGAGGGGGCCTATGCAATGTGATTGGTTGAGGTACATATGGCTGTTTATTCTCAGTTTTAGCGTCCAAGTTTTTGTTGAAAAGCGGGAAGTGATGAAATGAAATGCTCATACTGGACTGGAGTCCTACAAGCGTGGAATGCTAATGGCTTTCTGAGGACAAAGCGTGTAAAACCGTGGCCAAGCCTAGACAACATTTGTATACCAAACTGACTAGGATATGAACTGGGTCGTAGATGTATGATATTGAGAGATGTTGTTGTTCCAGGTGAAAATTCACCATTCCTGACGTAGACATGTGCCTGTAAAAGTGTTGAAGAGTTTTTAAGAGCGCTTGTGTTACTTGGAACGTGCTAGTTCTGATGGTGTGTGCCTTGCACATCCTGTCTGCCTCCATGTTTTGTCCGCGTTTCTGGATGCAGCCTCGGAACTTTTAACTGGAGCCGATCATGAGCTGCTGACCAGAAACTTTCGCATGCGCGCAATGAAGCAATGCATGCATCAAATTTTCATCCATAGCCTGGTACACTTCACAGGCACAGCGGCCAATCTCTCTAATATCGCGATATTTCAAGCTGACAGAATCTGGAAGGATACCGTGATGTACTCTACACTCACAAGTGAACGATATGCAGATTTGATAGCATAGATTCTTGGTTTTGCTGTCGCGGTGTCGCCCATGCCAAGAAACCCTCGCCTCCTGATGAACTCAAAGGGATATTGATAACGGCATCCGCATCATGCGCAAAGAAATTTCCGATTTTTCTGGCGCCCATGCATCCTCACCTCCCGATGAACTCAACGGGATATTGAGTACGACACCTGCATAAGGCGCAAAGAAATTTTGGCGAATAATATCAGTTTTCCAACTACTGTTTTTTCTTTGAGGGGTTTTCCAACTACTGGTGTAATCATCAATAACATCGGAGACCTTTTTTAATGGACCATTGCCCGTCCGGTCCATTGGTTTGAGAGTTGCAGTGTTTGGAATCATCTATCCGTCCAAATTGAGATGTTCGAGCACTCAACATCCTTTTTTTAGGAATAAAACTTGTATTACTCAATCATGGTATCTTTAGGGCATGGCCAATGCTCCACGTTGGAGTGCTGCCCCGCTGTTCCACGTCGGATGCATGGTGAGAGAGAGAAAAAGAGTGCTGCTTGCAGAGGCTAGCGGTCTCTTGCAGGGAGCCTGATGCTTCAGCCAAAAAAATGAAAGGGAGAGGGAAGAAGCAAAAGCAAGGAGTAAAGCACCAGGACATGCGCAGCCATTGGTTTAAAGGAACAAGATGATGGTAAAGAGAAAGAGTACAAAAGGGACCACACTGGTTAATGGAACTGGTGCTTCATATATTTATTCCTACGTGGATACTGGGGCAGCAGCATGGTGTTACCTCCATTGTACTCCCTCCGTCCGGAAATACTTGTCGGAGAAATGCATAAAAATGAATGTATCTAGAACTAAAATACATCTAGATACATCCATTCCTCCGACGAGTATTTCCGGACGGAGGGAGTACATGCCCTTACAATCAACTGCAGCATTAAGGACCTTCGGTGGTCCTGACACAATCCAGGTCATTGTTCTACCACCAACTCTAGTAAAATTTGCCAAAGAGATACTAGCCTTATTCTGGGAGGTTGAGACAGGAGTAATACAAGAATTACTACTACTAAGTAACTTCTTAACATCACGAACTAAGAAAGCATAAATTAATCTATCATCCTCCTCATTCTGGATCAACATTGCTGCATTGGCTGAATTCACCTCCACTCGGATAGGCATATTACTTCTTTGCATGGAAATCTCTAGGCCCTCCTTGCAAGCATATAAGGTCGCTTCTAAGGCCTCGCGACAGAAATACAGCCTCCTACAGGATGAAAATATGATGCTTCCCTCCTCATCCCCGAGGATCATGCCTGCACCTGCTTCGCCACCCGATCCAAACATTCCTGCAACATTTAATTTCACCCAGCCAAGCGTTGGTGGAGACCACTTCAGAAGGTCCGAAGATGGCCTATTAGAAGTTCTTTCTACTGGATCAACAAGGAGCACATGTTTCCCACTGCCCAACACCATCCCCGGATTCATTTTGATGCCCATTATC
>NW_021304548.1:0-1032 GCF_002162155.2 Triticum dicoccoides
TTGAATTTCTATGAATTTTTGAAGTTTAAATCAATTTCTGGAATTTTCCTGATTTAATTAAATCCAGAATTTATATACTGCGCCAGCATGACGTCAGCACGACGTCAGCGGGTCAACGCGGCTGTCCAGGTCAAACCTGACGTGTGGGACCCACACGTCAGTGACAGGGGGGGTTAACAGGGTTAATTTAATTTAATAAAAAGGTTAAGGGGGGTCGGGCCCACTGGTCAGCATCAGGGGGGGGGTTAGTCAACGGTGATTAGCACTAAGCTAATCACCTGACGGGCCGGCCCCACCTGGCAGGGCTCAGGCGACGGGGGCTCGTCGCCGGCGACCTCTGGACGCGGCGGAGTCCGCGCCACAGGCCACGGGGACGGCGTCTGAGAGCACCGGGGCGTAGCCCGGGCTCTCGCGCATCTGGTGGGACAGGTGGGAGGAGCGGGGACGGCCGGAGCTCGCCGGAGCAAGGCTCGCGGCGGCGGCCGGGGTTCGGGCGCGAGCGGGATCGGGCTGCGGGGCACGGGGAGGCCACCTGAGGGGCCCGGCGGCACCCTCGTGGCACCAGGAACGCGGAGGGAGGCTTGGTTTGGGCGAAGGCGGGCCGAGACGGCGGCGGCGACGTGGACGGCGGCGAGGGGCTTCGGCCGTGGTGGGGAGCGGCGCTACGGCACGGGAACGGGAGGGAGAAGAGAGGGGAACGGCGGCGGAGCTCACCGCGATCACGCAGAGCAGCACAGCGGGGTCGGGGAAGGCCTGGTGACGGCGAATCGACGGCGGCGGACGGCGGAGCCCGAGGAGGAAGACGATGGCGATGGTGGCTCCTCGGGGCACTCCGGCTTGCTTGGCTCGGCGAGGAGGTAGCTGGCGACGAAGCGGAGCTCCTGGGCGTGTCGGGGAGGTGAGGGGAGACCGGTGGCTACGGAGATGCCCGTCGGCGGCGGCGGTGGTGCTCGGGTGAGAGGGAGAGAGAGCAGGGGGAGAAGAGGAGGGCGAGGGAGAGTGAGAACGGTGCGGGGCAGCGCGTGGCGACGT
>NW_021304549.1:0-1158 GCF_002162155.2 Triticum dicoccoides
TTATTGGGCCCATGTAGGAGGAAGAGAGAAGGAGCAAGGGAGGGGGGCGCGCCCCCCCAAGCCCAATCCGAATTGGGGAGGGGGGCCGGCCCCCCCTTTCCTTTCTCCTCCCCCCTCTTCCTATTACTACTACTAGTACTACTTCCTAATACTAGTACTCTTTCCTTCCCCCTCCAAATAAGATAAGGAAAGGAGAGGGAAACCTACTTGGAGTAGGTTTCCCCCTCCTCATGGCGCGCCCCCCCTAGGGCCGGCCACCTCCTCCCTCCCTCCTTTATATACGGGGGTAGGGGGCACCCTAGGACACACAAGTTGATCATTGATCGTTCCTTAGCCGTGTGCGGTGCCCCCCTCCACGATATTACACCTCGGTCATATTGTAGCGGTGCTTAGGCGAAGCCTTGCAACAGGAGAACATCAAGATCGTCACCACGCCGTCGTGCTGACGGAACTCCCCCTCGGCGCCTCTACTGGATCGGAGATCGAGGGTGCGTCATCGAGCTGTACGCGTGTCAAGAACTCGGAGGTGCCGGAGTAACGGTACTTGGATCGGTTGAACCGGAGGACGTACGACTACTTCCTCTACGTTGCGTCAACGCTTCCGCTTCGGTCTACGAGGGTACGTAGACAACACTCTCCCCTCGTTGCTATATCATCACCATGATCTTGCATGTGCGTAGGAAAATTTTGAAATTACTACGTTCCCCAACAGAAATAACCAAGCAAGATGCAAATATGGGAGTAACTGATAGAACATATCCATATATAGATGCAAGCAAAGTACAAAAATATATAATTAAAAATAGATAATGTAACAAAGATTTAATGCAAATATATAGATAATGTCCTTCATCCATGAGTTTCTTTTCTATGATGAACATAAACCCTGCTAATCACCGTATTGAAATTTGACACTTTTCCGGGTTCATTTACAATATTTAGGGTATTATGTGCATTTTGTAGGCATTAATGCACGTAATTCAAATTCAAACAATTGGTGCATGAAAAGGTGCACAAGAACGGTCTGGAAAAATCATACTCGTGGTATTTAGTAATTTCTCAAGTCTTTTACAAGGAGTGGACAGAGATTTCAATGGTTTGCGTGGCAATAGTCAACCACAAACGCGTCATTTACTGGGTTATCAACTACAGAACAAT
>NW_021304550.1:0-1838 GCF_002162155.2 Triticum dicoccoides
CCTTCGCTTGTACTTCCTGAACTGCCTCGACTCGTACCGCTACGCACCAAAGCTGCGGGATGTCTCTTCTGCGATTGCTGAGACGGCGGAGATGGCTGACGTGGAGTTGGACCAGGAGAAGTGTCCTGACGATGTGCCAGACTTGAAGCAGGAGGTGCCTGACACGGTGCCGGACTTGCAACCGGAGAAGTGGCATGACACTGTGCCGGGCTTGAAACCGGAGGAGTCAGCTCACGTGTTCGGGGACTTGGAGGAGGTGGCGGACTTCGAGGAGGAGTCGTCTCACGCGTTCGTGGACTTGGAGGAGCGGGAGTCTGCTGACTCGGTCGCGGACTTCGAGGAGTCGGCAGACGACGCGGTGTTGGTGGACTTCGAAAGATTATGCAATCCTTTCTCCATAGGATGATACGATGTATGGCCTCTCCGAGTGTGCGCTCGTCTTCACCTCCAGGAATGTCAAGCGTTAGCCCCGAATATGGGTCCACCACTTCATCAACCATGACACGAGCATAGCCCTCTGGAATCAGGATGCAATGGTAGGTTGCTTCGGGGGTAACTGGAAAAGCAACGCTGTCCACCACCTTCATGGATATGTTCTTCATTTTGGAGTGTAGCTCACAGTTAGTGTTCTCTATGATGTCATCCACAGGGTATGTATCCAGCAGTGTGTCACCCGGGGCAGAACCAACGCTGCTTCTCGGCATGGATGGGACGGTGCTATCCAATGCTGGACGATCATCCGCTTACTGCTGCCGCTGCTAAGATCCCCTTTCCTGGCTAAGTGAGTCGATCTGCTGCTGCTGCTGCTGCTGCTGCTGCTGGAATTTGAGTGTCAGGTCCGCGTGCCTTACTTCTAGGCCTTGAAGACGTTCTGCGTCCTGCTTCCTCTGCTCCTCCTCCAGCTTCCTCTTCTTCTCCTCCTCCATCTTCTTTCTTGCACGGGACCTGTAGTCATCATTCCAGTCCGAAAAGCCCTCATACTAGGAAATAACACCCATGCCTCGTGTTCTTCCCGGGTGTTCAGGATTTCCCAGGGCGCGCGTAAGCTCGTCGTTCTCTTTGTTGGGCGTGAACACCCCCGCTCGAGCTTCTTCTATTGCGTCAATTATCTTTTGTTCGGCTCCTTTTAGACTTGCCTTCTTCAAAACCAGGCCTGTCTTCGGGTCCAACGCCCCCCCATGCGCATAGAACCAAGTTCTGCACCTGGGGGGCCAGTGCCAGGTAACCGGAGTGACCCCTGCATCCTCCATCTCTTGCTCAGACTTATCCCACTTAGGCAATGCCACCGCGTAGCCACCTGGACCCAGCCTATGGAACCGCGTCTTTCTTGCGGCATTTGCCTTGTTTTTCATCGACCGTTCCTTAGATATTTCTGAATCCTTGAAGATCACGAAATCGTCCCAATGTTCTCTTTGCTTCTCCAGTGTTCCCTTGAAATCTGGAGTCTTCCTTTCATTAGCGAGGTAGTTGGCCCATACAGTTTTCTTGTGGGTGTTGAATGCAATTGCCATCTTCTTAAGAGCGGCGGCCTTGACTTTGTCCACATCTGCTTTAGTGAAATGATCTGGTAGGGTGAAATGTTCCATCAGAGATTTCACTAGGTCTTCTTTGGCTCTGCCATCGACCCAAGTAACACCTGGACGTTTAGTCTTTGGCTCTTCCATTCTTGAATGGAGATCGGGAGTTTGTCCTTCACAAGAGCTCCGCACTGACGAGTCCACTTCTTCGCAATGCTCTTAGGCGTGAGGGGTTCCCCACTAGGTTTGATGGATTCGATGTGGTACTTTACACCATCCTTCAACAATCTGCCCGGGCCTCGCTTTGTCTTGCTGTCTGTA
>NW_021304551.1:0-2002 GCF_002162155.2 Triticum dicoccoides
TGTGATGAGGACATTAATACAATTGTTACACCCACAGCCCCTGCTGCTATACATACTGGACCAATTACTAGAGCTCGTGCACGCCAACTAAATTACCAGGTACTTTCGTTTCTTGGTAATGATTCTAATGTTCATGAGAATATGATGCTGCCTAAATTGGATACATTTGTTTTGCTTACAAATGAAGGGCCTAGCTTGGAGAAGGATGAACATTGGAGCAAGAACAAGCATGGAGATGATGGCATGCGCAAGGGGAACAAGAACGGAGTTACAAGTGATGATTTCAGGACTTTGAAGCCACCATAATGGGTGCATGAAGCCTTGGACGAAATATACAAGATGCCACTTCATAAATTTCGTTCCGAGGCTATTTTAGGTGCTGCGTCACCTTATTATTGGGCCAGGCCCATGTAATTTCGAAATACATAAGTATAGGCTATTTTTAGAGTCCGTTGTGTGGGGAAACAAGAGATAGGGTTGATTTCGGACCCCTCCACCAAGGGCCACGAAATTCCCCCCTCTTCCTCCATATATACAGCCCTTAGGACATCGTTTAGACTTTGGGTTTTGTTTAGATTAAAAGTTCGCCATAGCTGCAACTTCGCGTACTTCGTTTGTGTTCAGCGACCAGACAAAGGCGTCACAGAACCCCACCTTGATCAATAAAGCTTTCATCTTATATTCGCAATATCCAGATTGCAATCTTAGTTTCTTGCTTGTTCTTCGTTTGCTCGCAGGAAACAGACCCTCGTGGTCAGGTTAATCGTGCTCCGGCGTGGTCAATAACCTCTCAGAGTTGGTTTAGCGATTGCTAAGGCGCGACGTCCTCGCACGTTCGTAGTCGGATCGTCAAAGTCGACTTCCACCAAAGCGATATCCATCATCTCATCGAAAGACGGGACACCTTTGCCTCTATCAAGTGGTATCAGATTTCCAGGTTGCTCGGTGAAATTTTACAGTTTTTCGTAGTTTAGATCGAGTCTGTTCTTCATACCTACAGTCCACGAAAAAGCCACAAAAAAATTAGGGTTAGTTCATCATATCCGAACCAATCTGAGCCTTTGCATAATCTTTTTAGGGTTTTGCTTTGTTGAATTTGCGGTTGCATCGTCGTTTCTAGTTGCTGGTCTTAGAGTCTAGTCTTTTAGAGTTTCGAGTTCTGGTCATAATTGTCACGCCGCCGCCGCACCATCATCATCACCCCTGCCATCTACCACCACCGCTTATCCGCCACCGCTTCGAATCGAATCTATCTAGAATCAATCTCGTACCTGAATTCGGATTGGAATCTGTTTTGCGCACTGTTCAGTAAAACAGGTGTATCTTCCTCATACGAAGTCCGTTTTGGCTCCATGAGTACTCAAATTGAAGATAGCGACGAGCCGCATCTAAATAGTTGCAGAAGCTTGTTCAATACTTGACACCGCTGGTTGCCGATCACCGCCTGCTGCATGGTAAGAACTTGTAAGACATTGATATTTGCTTTACTATGAGTGTTTTACCACCACATCCTAGTAGTTATAGGAACATTATTTTTGGGTTTTGTTTCTTGTTCTACTAATCATGACAGGATCCAGAGTCAATTCATGGGCTTTGTCGATCGCGGGAGACGTGCCACCACCTTTGCAAATACCACAACCGTCACGAGAGGTGCACAAACATCCAAATGCACATGATCAGGTTAATGTATCTATACCACCATTTAATGGCCGTTTTAAACCTGCTTTATATATTGAATGGGAGTTCGACATAAAAAATATATTTGCTTCCCATAATTTCGATGAACATAAAAAGGTTAAGGTTGCGGTTGGTTCTTTCACTGGTTATGCTTTGGTTTGGTGGAGTGAATATTGTCGGTTACACCCTGATTATATACCTACTACTTGGGATGATTTGAAACTTGCCATGCGACATAGTTTCGTCCCTGCTTATTATACTCGTGACATGATTAAGAAGTTGCAACACTTAAAACAAGGTAGTGAAACTGTAACAAAATATTATG
>NW_021304552.1:0-797 GCF_002162155.2 Triticum dicoccoides
GTCCGGAGGTAAAGATTTATATATAGGAAGTCCTGTTTCGGCCATCGGGACAAGTTTCGGGGTCATCGGTATTGTACCGGGACCACCGGAAGGGTCCCGGGGGCCCACCGGGTGGGGCCACCTGCCCCCGGGGGCCACATGGGCTGTAGGGGGTGCGCCTTGGCCTACATGGGCCAAGGGCACCAGCCCCAAGAGGCCCATGCGCCTGGGGAAACCCTAAAGGAAGAGTCCCAGCAGGGGAAGGCACCTCCTAGGTGCCTTGGGGGGGGGGGGAGGACTCCTCCCCTGGCCGCCGCCCCCTTGGAGATTGGATCTCCTAGGGGCTGGCGCACCCCCCTTGGGATCCCTATATATAGTGGGGTAGGAGGGCCTCCCAAACACACCTTATGCCTTTGGTGCAGCCCCTCCCTCTCTCCCAAGTTCTTCTCCTCTCCCGTGGTGCTTGGCGAAGCCCTGCAGGATTGCCACGCTCCTCCATCACCACCACGCCGTTGTGCTGCTGCTGGATGGAGTCTTCCTCAACCTCTCCCTCTCTCCTTGCTGGATCAAGGCGTGGGAGACGTCACCGGGGCTGTACGTGTGTTGAACGCGGAGGTGCCGTGCGTTCGGCACTTGATCATCGGTGATCTGAATCACGACGAGTACGACTCCATCAACCCCGTTCACTTGAACGCTTCCGCTTAGCGATCTACAAGGGTATGTAGATGCACTCTCCTTCTACTCGTTGCTGGTCTCTCCATAGATAGATCTTGGTGACGCGTAGGAAAATTTTGAATTTCTGCTACGTTCCCCAACAG
>NW_021304553.1:0-1711 GCF_002162155.2 Triticum dicoccoides
ATGGTAGTAGCTGATTCTTAAATCACACATACAGATCTCAGTGCTTAAGGTCGGCTTCAATGAAACAACCCACCATGTACTCCTACATGGCCTCTCATCGATACCTTTACCAAATCGTGTTCACCACACCACTCTCATTACCGACATAATCATTTCACTCTAGCCCATCACCCAGATGAACCAGACCTGACACGACTCTAAGCATAGCAGGCATAGCAAGGTAGGAACAACACATACATATGGCTCAACCAACTCCTACACATGCTAGTGGGTTTCATCTAGTTACTGTGGCAATGACAGGTCATGCAGAGGAAATGGGTTCAACTACCGCAGCACACAGCAGTTTGAATCGCGTTGTCTTAATGCAGTAAAAGAGAGCAGGAGCGAGAACATGGGATTGTATCGATATGATCAAATGGTTGGTTGCTTGCCTGATGGTTCGTTGCACGGATACGATTCTTCGTTAGAGTAATCACGGTACTCCTCGAGAACAGATCCTGTCGCAAAGGATACCGATACACAACATTACCAAACAATATGCAACAATATGATGCATGCATGGAACATGGCAATATGAGTGTGTTGGGCTAATGCAACTAAAGCCAGAAGTGTTTGAGCAAATTTGAATCAAAGATTCAAATTTCAAATTCAAATATGGCCTTTTAAAGTGCCTTTCCTTGTTCTGATTAAAACATCAATTTAACTTGTTTGGTCATGCATGAAAATAGAACAGATGGATAGATTGGATTTTTCTGATCATTTTTCATATATAATTTGTCCAATTTGGAGTTACAGATTAAAAGTTATGAATTTTTGAAGTTTAAATAATATTCTGGAATTTCCTGATTTAATTTAAATCCAGAAATATCATTTACTGCGTCAGCCTGACATCACAGTGACAACAGTAGGTCAACAGAGCTGGCTCGGGTCAAACCTGACGTGTGGGGTCCACACGTCAGTGTCACAGGGGCTAATCCCGCGTTGACCCCGGGCTGGTTAGCTTTGACTAAGCCCTGGGCCCACTTGTCAGCGTCAGTAGGTGGTGGATTAGTGGTTAATCAACTAGGCCACGTCAGCTCGCCGGAGTTCTGGCCGGCGGCGACCAACAGTGCGGCGGCGATAGTGGTTTTGGTCGTTTTGGCCACCAAATGGAACGCGGCGATCACCGGAGTGAAGCTGAGGACGACCCGCGGCTCTTGGCGGAGTCCGTTGGGGTCGGGGTGGCCGGAGTCGACGGCGGCGAGCTCGGTTGCGGCCGCCGGGGTTCGGTCGTGCACGGGAACGGTGCTGGAGCTCGAAGTCGAGCAAAGTGAGGCGCTAGGGATGCTCTACTGGGTTCTGTGAACGCGTTGGACTCGCCGGGGTGACCAAATGGTCACCGGAGCTGCGTCGACGGCGAGCTCGGCGACGGCGGAGGTTCGGCCGTGGTGGAGATGAAGCTACGGTGAGGGATCGAGGGGGAGAAGAGGGGGAAACGGTGGCGTAGCTCACCGCGGTTGCAGTGGGCGTCGAAGCGGGCTCGGGGACGCGCTGGAGACGGCGAATTCGTCGGCGACGGTGGTCGGAGCCCGAAGAGGGGAACGGCGACGTGGCGGCGATGCAGGGCTTCCGGGGACTCGTGGAGCGGTGGGGAGGAAGAGGGAGTCGAGGCGGAGCTTCTGAGCTACTCGGGGGAGCGAGGGGTGGCCGGAGGCAGTGGCTAAGGCGAACG
>NW_021304554.1:0-1360 GCF_002162155.2 Triticum dicoccoides
GACGGATGTCCTAATCGTCGATGCCACCTTGCCAAGGAGGGCTTGATGACGGAGTAGACTCGACGACGCTTGCGACTAAGTGCTCCGGATGTGATGTGGTAGAGCCCTCCAATGCATCTACCGTGATGGAGGAGTTCCCTCGTTGCCCGATCCTTTATAAAAAAAGTAACGAGGGTGAGTTTCAAAGAATACATTGTTATCGGTGGCTAAACGAGACATAGACGCAAGGTTCTTGCCGGCTTGTGGAACAAGAAGGACATCTTTTAAGACAAGATCAAATTTGAGAGAGGGTGAATTAATAAAAGCTTGACCAATGTGTGTAATATCCATACCTCCACCGCTTGCAGTGTGAATTTGGTCGTTGCCGAGGTATTTTTCATGGAGAGAAAGTTGCCCTAGTTCGCTTGTGACGTGGTCTGTTGCCCCGGAGTCGATGTACCAAACTCCTCCTCCTTGCTCACGCATGGCTGCCGCAATGTGACGAGCATCAGGGACGAAATCTTCATCGAAGTGGTGCCAGCAGTTCATGACTTTGTGGCCCACCTTCTTGCAGAGTTGGCACCGAGGGCGCGCACGAGAGGACGCGGGGCGGCGGCTATTGTTGTTGTTGAAGCCGCCTCCCCCTGTTCTGTTGTTGTAGCCGCTGCCGCCGCTGGAGTTGTTGTAGTTGCTGTAGCCGCCATCGCCTTGCTGGTTGGTGCCGCGCCCACGCCCGCCGCCACGCCGCCCCTGGTGACCGCGGCCACGAGAGACAGAATTGACAGAAGACTGCCGGATGTTGGTGCCGTGGAGGAGGCTGAGACGGGCGTCGAAGCTAACAAGCTGGCTATAGTGATCCTGGACGGTGATGGGTTCAACTCGAGCAGCCAGAGCCGAGACTCCTCGATTGTACTCCATGTCCAGCCCAGCAAGAATCTTGGACACGATCTCCGGGTCAGAGAGCGCGGCGGCGGTGCAGGCAACCTCATCAGTGAGGCTTTTGATCTTTCCAATGTATTCAGCCATAGTCATATTACCTTTTTGCAGGTTGGTCAGCTCGGTGCGGGTATTGATAGCTTGAGCTTGACTCTGGGCAGCGAACATGGCGTGGATGGCGCTCCATACTTGTGCCGGCGTCTGGAGCACGGCGACCTGCGCAAGAATGTCGCGGGAGAGGGAGCCCATCAAGTAGCCTTGGAGTTATTGCTGTTGTGCAAACCATAGGGATCGGGAAAAGTTCACAACTTGTTCTTCCTTGCCGTCCTTGGTGATGGTGAGGGTGGCCGGCGGTGCTGGACTCGTCGCGTCGAGATGGTGCTCCATCTACGCGCCCTTCATCTGGGGCAAAACAATGGCCTTCCAGAATGGGAAATTTCCCCTC
>NW_021304555.1:0-1224 GCF_002162155.2 Triticum dicoccoides
GTCCGCCGTCGCCGGAGATCCCCTTCAACGCCGTCGTCGCTCCGGTCCATCCCCGGCCGCACCAAGGGCTTCGTCGCACTCACTGTGAGCTTAGCCATCTTCCCCTCCCTTCCGTTCTTGCTCCCGAGCCGTGTAGCGACCTCCCGGAGCTCGACCGCACCCACCGCCGTGGAGCTCGTCGCCGACGTGCTCCCGGTCATCCTCCGGCCACTCCACGGTGTCCATCATGCTCACCGCGTCACGTAGCACCTAACTAGCTACTCCCCGCACCTCACCGATCCCCCTAGCGACAAGTTCGACTTTGGCCGAACTCCGGTGGCCGCCAAAGTCGTCGTCGGCGCCAACTCCGGCCACCCCGACCCCAACGGACTCCACCAAGAGCTGCGGCTCGACCTCAGCTCCTCTCTGGTGGCCTCCGCGGCTCGTTTGGTTGCCGGAATGGCAAAAATCACTTCCGCCGCCGCGTCGGGCTCGCCGGCGGCTAAACGCCGGTGCAGCCGACCCGGGTTTGACCACGGGTGGGCCCTGGTTGACTCCCCTGAGTCAATGACAGGTGGGGCCCAACCCTGTTAACTAATTAGGATTAGTTTAAATTAATTTTAGTCTAATTAATCACACTGACACGCGGGACCCACTGTCAGGTTTGACCCGGACGTGTCCCATTGACCTGCTGATGTCACACTGACGTCAGGCTGACGCAATAATTGATTTTCTGTATTTAATCTAATATAGGAAATTCTAGAATATAGTTTAAACTTTAAAAAATTCATAACTTTTATTCTGTAACTCCAAATCAGACAAATTATATATGAAAAATGATCAGAAAAATCCAATCTATCCATCTGTACTATTTTCATGCATGATTAAACAAGTTAACCTGATGTTTAATGCAGAACAAGGAAAAACACTTTAAAGGGCCATGTTTGGGTCTAAAATTTGAATCTTTGATTCAAATTGGTTCAAACCCTTCTGGTCCTAGTTGCATTAGCCCAACTCACTCATATTGCCATGTTTCATGCATGCATCATATTGTTGCACATTGTTTGGTGATGGTTGTGTATCGGTGTTCTTTGCGGCAGGTTCTGCCTCTGAGGAGTACCGTGATTACCCTAACGAAGAACCGTATCAGTGCATCGAATCATCAGGCAAGCAACCAACCATTTGATCATATCGATACAATCCCATGTTCTCGCTCCTGCTCTCTTTTATTGCATTAAGACAACG
>NW_021304556.1:0-1575 GCF_002162155.2 Triticum dicoccoides
TAGGCAAACGTGAGTACAAATGTACCCAGCAAGACTTACATCAGAACTATCTACATATGCATCATTATCAACAAAGGGGATGGTGGGGTTTAACTGCAGCAAGCCAGCTTTGACTCGGTGGCTATCCTGAACTACGACTGCAATGTAACTCTTTTGAGGTGGCGCACACGAGTCCACATATTCCCCATATCAATACACCACTATGGATCCGCTCCCGTCTCCCTACGAGAACGCCATCCATAGCACTCACGCTTATCTTGCGTATTTTAGAGTATCCACTTTCACTTGTCTATGAACTGATATAAGCAACCCAGAAGTCCTTTTCCGCGGACACGGCTATTCGAATAGATGATGATAACCCTGCAGGGGTGTACTTCTTCACACATGCTCTCACCACTTACCGCCGTTTACACGACGTGTACTCGGCAACCTTCAAGCGGAAGCCCAACGTGGGTGTCGGCCACGGCCTACCTAAACACTCGAGTCTCTAGTCCAGGTTTATCGCCTATTCGGGTTCCATCCATGAGGAGATCCGGCCGGAGTTTCGCTCACAGCCCCAAACGATGTGAACAGGGTTCCGTGACACCAAACGGGCGCCCGGTATACCCGGCCATGTGCCTACCGCATCACAGCCCACCCCTACGGTCAGCGCTGCGCACGGCCTCCAGCATACTACAAACACCAGAAACTACTTGCAACTCCTGGACAGAGGACAAGGGCGATTAAGAAGCCGAGAGGGTCCATTGGTTTCGGGCCCAATGCGTGGTAGTAGCTGAATCATGGATCACAAACACAGAACTCAGTTCCTGAGGACGGCTGCAATGAGACAACCCACCATGTACTCCTACATGGCCTCTCACCGCTTCCTTTACCAAATCGTGTTCACACACTTAGCTCACACACAGTAGGACATGTTCACACACCTCTGATTCACCCCCGATGAATCAGACCTGACTCGACTCTAAGCAGTAGCAGGCATGACAAACAAGCATGAATGAGTAGGCACAACAGGGCTCAAACAACTCCTACTCATGCTAGTGGGTTTCATCTATTTACTGTGGCAATGACAGGTCATGCAAAGGATAAAGGGGTTCAGCTACCGCAGCAGGTAACAAATGAATCGTTGTTGTCCTAATGCAGTAAAAGAGAGCAGGAGCGAGAGAGTGGGGTTGTATCGGAATGAACAAGGGGGTTTTGCTTGCCTGGCACTTCTGAAGATAACATTGAGTCTTCATCAGTGTCAACGATCACATCCTCGGAACATCGTCTACCGGGAGGGAACAGATACCGACAACAACGAAGAAATACAATCAATGCAATGCACAATATGATGCATGCTCATGACATGGCAATATGAATGTGTTTTGGGCTAATGCAACTAGCAACAGATTAAATGAAGTTGGTTTGAATACAAGATTCAAATTCAAACTCCATATGTGATTATTCAAATGCCATTTATTTGTTTTGTCCAAAACAGAGGACAAACATTGTTCAAATATGCATGAAAATGACACAGATGGATTCCTTGAATTTTTCTGATAATTTTTCATATATAATTTATTTAATTTGGAGTTA
>NW_021304557.1:0-6469 GCF_002162155.2 Triticum dicoccoides
TGAGGCCACAATGTAATAAATTCCAAACGTTCACACGCTAGTCCAGCGCTCATGTGGAACACTCACATTAAACTCGTCTTCATAAAAAACTTGAAAAGCATAAGTTAAGCAATTTTATACATCTCAATGATTCATAGAACATAACAAACATATACTAGTTCATAGCAAAAGACAAAGTTGTGAGAAGGTTTACAAATCAGGAAAAAAGAAGCAAGGCTTCTCTCTGTGCAAAGGGCCTCCCGGCAGGCTTAAATTTCCTGGAGTTCACTCTGGTTTTTTCTTGTTGCCACCATTCAGGGTTAGGTTCTCTCATTCCAAAATAACCAATTATAATTGTGGTATCAGCTGGAATGCTGAACTGAACCATGCACTGTACTGACCAGCTGAAATGCTTGTGCATTCCACTAAATTTAAGCACCACTATTTGCAGAAATAAGCAGACCACAATGCCTCTTGTCCGCGCACCTGTCCAAAAAACCGCCGTGTAGCCGTGCCAGCTAGTCCTTGGTGCATGGATGAACTGGTAGAAAGTGCATTTCGGACTAGGATGCAGTTGTTTTCGCTCGTCCCTGCACTGCAATCAGGAAGTAAAACGTACGAATCAGCTTCTTTTAGATTGTGTTCGTCATTCTACCTTAGTTACTGCCAATGTAGGGATACCTTGAAGACGGGAGGTTAGACGACGGCAACGAGGGATAGCCATCTCATTTTGCACAGTTGTACTAAAACTGAGGTGTGTGCTTTTGATTGCGCGGATACAAACGATACGGAGACAGACATCCCGAAATGATATGGAGACAGACATCCCTGTTTGCGCAAATAAGATATACAGTTATTTAAACAGTGACGGATATTACTACTTTCCCCCGTTTCCTCTTAGAACCAAGTCCTAGATTCATGCTACAGCTTTCCCACTTTCTTCCCTATTTGAACCAACGCTTTGAGTCGACGGTATGAAATAGCTTTACTTCTAATCTACTACTACTATAATGCGGCAGTTTTGAAATTGGATTTACCACTCCATCTTCGGTTCTCCTGCCCAAACAAGCATTGGCTCAAAATCCACCGTCCATTTCCCCTCTCATGCATATCACTGCCGTCCATCAAATAAAGGATGACATGATCTGATGGCTAAGAGCTTCCGGATTAGCTCCCGCTCCTTGTGCACATGGCCGACTCTGCTCTCCAAGTAAACAAATAAAGAAGTCCCCGTTGAATCTGGATTGCACCTACTAAAGTTGAGAAATGACTAGAAATTGCTGCCACCTCCTCACATGCAAGTACGACAAGTTGGCAAATAGCTAGCACATTTTGGTTCCCCGTTGTCACCTGGGAAATAAACACTCTACTACTAACTATTTTTTTTAGATTACTGTAAAAATGGATTTTTTTTAGATGCCGCGATACTGCAAAGTTTACACTGTTCAGATAACATAACATTGCATGGCTGATGCTAGCTAAAGTTTTATTCTGCTCCATCGAGAAATGTAATATTTTTATTATTCGCAGAAAAAGTGTAATATTTTATTTCAGTCATACATAAGCTATACCTCAAGCTAATACAGGACATGAGTGTCTGTCAGACCTAAATGACTTATTTAGTTGCACAAAATAGTCCATAAACATGCATGTAAACCGTCAAACAACTCTGGAACTATACATCAGTGGAACCCAGGAAACGACATATAATAAAACAACAACTTTTATCTTGTAATCAAATTCTTACTTGGAACTCAGTTTGATTTGTGCAAGTGATTTGCTTCTTATTTCAAAATAGTCCTTAGATCATGCAAACAAACACACTATGATGTCTACTCAAGATACGAGTACCCATTTCTCTCTCTAAAAAGAAGGTATATGAGTATCTATCATACAGAACATACATGCAAAGCACGTGCCTTAGTAGAAGTCTAGGTGGCTTTGGAACAGCGAATGGAAGTAGAAAAGGATCCACACGAAGGGAGCTGGGGCAGTAGAGCAAGGCAGGTTTCGAAGGAATATATACCTGAGGGTCGTCGGCATGTCGCAAAGACAGCGTCGGGAGGCCGCATCTTAGCCACAATACCGCAGGGAGGAAGAAGGGGTCGGAGGCCCTCCCGAGCCGGTGCTATCTCGGAGAGAACGACATGGCCGCCGATCGGGACGTGCGGGCAGCCGTTGGTCTCCTCCCTCGCCGCCGATGACAGCGTGAACGATGCACCTACACCCCTGCCCCGGTTGAGGTTGTCCGACCGGATTTGTGACCAGCCGTGAGCTGAGAGAGAGTGTGGCCACCTATGTGTTGCTTAGATCTGGAGAGCATGAGAGAGTGAATGAGAGGAACCCTAGTAAAGCAAGAGCTAAGGCTCCTGCTTTTATATATAGTGGAGTGATTTTGTTGTACCAGCTTCAAAAAAATGCGCTCCTACGTGTACCCGCGAGCGGGTGTGAGAGAACTAGTGCGTGCGTGCACCGCTTCTCTTCATGAGAGTACAATATACTATGCCCAAAGAACGTTCGCCGCAAGAGTAATAGTACAAGTGTGTGACGTGTGAGCTAACATAAAATGTGCGTGCTGTCTTTTGTTTTTTAGAAGTTCTGAGGGTAGGGTGTGAAGAGCACATATGTGCGTGACGTCTACCTGCAGATAGACGGTGGGTGCGACGTGCGAGTCTGTGAGAGGACTCGGGAGAGTCGTGACTCGTGAGGGTGCGTGTGCAGAGAGAGAGGGGGCACGTATCAATGCAATGCATGTGTCCGTAAATCATTATCCGACAAACGTTCGCCACAAGCCTTTTCCTGACGAATGCCGTAAGGACCGTTAGATCAGCATCCGACAGTGTCAGTTTTGCCATGTCATTTAACAGAATAGCCACTCCTCCTACACACAAATCTTCCACGTGAGTGTTAGCAACTATCGTATGCTCCCTCCGTTCCGAAATGCAGTGCATATAGCTTTATTGAAAATTCGAACCTCGCAAACTTTTACTGAGTTTTCGTGTACCAAATTGCACATGTAAAATACCATGTATATATCATTTCATTCATCTTCGAGAGGTAACTATAAAGTTGGGTGAGGAGTCTACAAAGAAACACCATCGTATCACCCGCAGCAATTTCAAGCATCCTTTAGTGTCGAGGAATATCATAGGAACTCTATATGATATGATTTTTATAGGATTTTTTTCCTTTAGAGCCAATTGGTTCATAGGAATAGATTCATACACTCCACATTTCAAAGGAAATAAACATGATATCATTTCTATAGCTTTAGAGCCACTTGGTTCATATGAATGGATTCCTATACTCCCTTAATTTCAAAGGAAAATAAACATTAGCGTATATTCAATAGAAAAGTTCGTATGATATGAACCAAATTACATCTCTTTTCTAATCCCTCCTCATAGGAATTGAGAAACATGTCATCTCTATATTCAATAGAAAAGTTCCTATGATGTGAACCAAATGACATCTCTTTTCCAATCCCTACTCATAGAATTGAGATGCTCCATGTCATCTCTTTCCCTACAACTTCCATGTATACATCTTCTATTCCTAAATAGATAGTACAACCCACTAGTAGCTTTTTTCCAAAACATGCAACTATGGCACAAGAACTATATAGTGTGCCAATAACTTTGAAAGATGGTCGCTCGATGAAGCTAACCCGAATGTGCAGAGATAGGCAAATCCGAGCACTATTGGCCGTTGGATATCATCAACATTCCACCAGATCTGCCACATGTACAATTTAGAAGACTCCATGTGTCGGTGTCAAAACCGGCGGATCTCGGGTAGGGGGTCCCGAATTGTGCGTCAAGGCCGGATGGTAACATGAGACAAGGGACACGATGTTTTTACCCAGGTTCGGGCCCTCTCGATGGAGGTAATACCCTACTCCTGCTTGATTAATATTGATGATATGGGTAGTACAAGAGTAGATCTACCACGAGATCAAGGAGGCTAAACCCTAGAAGCTAGCCTATGGTATGATTGTTGTATATGGAGTTGATGTCCTACGGACTACAACCCTCCGGTTTATATAGACACCGGATAGGGTTAGGTTACACAGAGTCGGTTACAATGGTAGGAGATCTTGAATATCCGCATCGCCAAGCTTGCCTTCCACGCCAAGGAAAGTCCCATCCGGACACGGGACGAAGTCTTCAATCTTGTATCTTCATAGTTCAGGAGTCCGGCTGAAGGTATAGTCCGGCTACCCGAACACCCCCTAATCCAGGACTCCCTCAGTAGCCCCCGAACCAGGCTTCAATGATGACGAGTCCGGTGCGCAGATTGTTCGGCATTGCAAGGCGGGTTCTTCTCCAAATCCTATGTACCTATAGGAATAATGTCCGATTTTTGTAATGTAGTGCTCCTCGGCTTCCACGCCCAATAATGTCCGTCTTCGACGTGTCAAACGAATGTGAAATGCCGGGGCGTTTTTACATCCACACCCCTAGCCGTATAAATGAGCTGCCTATTTAACAGGATGGGGATTTAGGTCCAAACCACATCTTCTCCTCTCCGCGAGTTATCATTAGAGCGCTTCCAGCAAAGGTCCATTCCAACATGACCAGCCGTCGCAGCTCCTCCCCTCGCCCCTTCGATCCCAAACCCGGGGACTGGGAGAGTTGCACCATCCCGCATAGCGAGTTAGTGTCGCTTCAGGCCAAGGGATTTCTCCCTCAGGCATACATGGTCCCGGTCCGAGCCGGTCTCGCCACCTACAATGGCGGAAAACAAGCGAAGAGCACCCCCAATCCTTCTAAAGGAGAGCGGTGTGCCTCGTCCCCTATCTAATAAGGGGATTGGGATTTCCAATTCATCCATTTCTCCGCGGGCTTCTGGAGTTCTACGGCCTCCAGCTACACAATCTCACGCCCGCCTCCATATTACACATTGCAGGTTTCGTCGCCCCTTGCGAGCTATTTTTAGGCGTTGAGGCTCATTTCGTGCTGTGGAAGAGGTTATTCTGCCTGGTGCCCCATTCTCAAGAGGGGTCTATATACCAAGTGTGCGAAGCCGAAGTATGGCGCATCGCCGGGACCGGATACCTATCCGGAACCCCAAAGAAGGCGTCCGAGGACTGGCCTTCGGAATGGTTTTACATAGATGACGTCCCACTACCGGACCCTATCCGGGTCGGTCTCCCTAAGTTCAACAGTGCTCCATTGAAGAAACACTTGAGTTGGCGTCCGCGGAGCTCTCAGAGAGAAAGCGACAGAGACGTCCTTTACCTGATGGGCCGGATAAGACCGTTGGCTCATTCTGGACTAACCATGATTGGAGTCATGGCCGCATGCATTATGCGGGGGGTGCAGCAGCTTCAATATAGAGGCCACCCCATGTGGGATTTCAACGGGGAGGATGACGCCACCCATTACGATCGTAAGGGGCCGGCCTCAGCCGCCGCCCTAGTAAAGATCTTATCCTCTTTGTACAAGGGAGAAAAAGATGAATTCCTCCGCGTCAACCCGCGGGCCGGATTTACTATGTACGATCCTCCAAGTTAGGTAAGTGAACAATTGCGCTTGCCCGTTTGTTTTATACTCCCACGGTTAGATATGTAGTCTAACGACTTCAATGCAGGAACTGCGACAGGAGGTAAAGGATATAAACAGCCGCCCTCCACAGCCCGAGGACCCAGAACGGTCCCTCGATCCGGACTCCGAAGAGGATCCGGACATATCGGTGGAGCTTATCGACGGGGTGTTCCATCAGCTAAGCAAGGACAATACCTGGGTAGCCATTACGGCTGATTACCTAGGGTTAATCCCGGCCTCCCAGGTGACCGAAACCGGAGTCTCATTCCCTTGAGAGAGATTCCATTCTCACGTATTCCGGTGTTTCTGACGACAATCGTGTTTTGCAGGGGAGATTTCCGAGGCGGGAGGCCGAACCTGCGGCAGCTAGCCAACGAGGGGCCGTAGGGCCCCGTGGGGCAAAAAGGAATGTAGTCCGGACTGAGATGCCGGCGCAAAGGTATAGCGCACCCTCTGTTTCCCTGGGGTTATTCTGTCAGGGCATATTAATGTTCGTGCTATCTTCAGAACGAAGAGACCTCGCCGGACTACATCCGGAGAGGTTGCCAATCGAGCCTCCACCAGCCAGGCTCCAATGTCTGGCCAGGAAGCGGAGGCGAGCACAAGGCGTGCACCGGACGCTCCTCCGACAGAGGATGCGGACAGGCTGTCTGCCACAAATTCTAAAGTGGAGAGTGCCATGAACCACAGGCATCGCCGGACAGTTCTACGCGACGCTTGTTTTTCCCAAGAGGCTTTAGATACCTTTAATTCAGGAGATGCGTACCTCCGTGCCGCTCAAAATGGTTTAGCCAGAGCCACGGAGCAGTATGTAAAAGACATACGGGTAAGAAAATTTTGGTCAAATATATATATACCAGTAGCCCCCGAGACTTGAAACAGTTAGAGCAACTGATTTAAGGATCATTTAATATGCAGGTTCTTACAGAGAAGAATACCGTACT
>NW_021304558.1:0-1137 GCF_002162155.2 Triticum dicoccoides
GCTCGATTTATGGGCTGGTGCAAGCATCTCAGAGTTGGAACATTCGCTTTGATGAGATGATCAAAGCGTTTGGGTTTACACAGACTTATGGAGAAGCCTGCGTTTACAAGAAAGTGAGTGGGAGCTCTGTAGCATTTCTCATATTATATGTAGATGACATACTTTTGATGGGAAATGATATAGAACTCTTGGACAGCATCAAGGCCTACTTGAATAAAAGTTTTTCAATGAAGGACCTTGGAGAAGCTACTTATATATTAGGCATCAAAATCTATAGAGATAGATCGAGACGCCTCATAGGTCTTTCACAAAGCACATACCTTGATAAGATATTGAAGAAGTTCAATATGGATCAATCCAAGAAGGGGTTCTTGCCTGTGTTGCAAGGTATGAAATTGAGCTCAGCTCAATGTCCGACCACGGCAGAAGATATAGAAGAGATGAGCGTCATCCCCTATGCCTCAGCCATAGGTTCTATTATGTATGCCATGCTGTGTACCAGACCTGATGTTAACCTTGCCGTAAGTTTGGTAGGAAGGTACCAAAGTAATCCTGGCAAGGAACACTGGACAGCGGTCAAGAATATCCTGAAGTACCTGAAAAGGACTAAGGAAATGTTTCTCATTTATGGAGGTGACGAAGAGCTCGTCGTAAAGGGTTACATCGACGCTAGCTTCGACACAGATCTGGATGACTCTAAGTCACAAACCGGATACATGTATATTTTGAATGGTGGGGCAGTAAGCTGGTGCAGTTGCAAGCAAAGCGTCGTGGCGGGATCTACATGTGAAGCGGAGTACATGGCAGCCTCGGAGGCAGCACATGAAGCAATATGGGTGAAGGAGTTCATCACCGACCTAGGAGTCATACCCAATGCGTCGGGGCCGATCAAGCTCTTCTGTGACAACACTGGAGCTATTGCACTTGCCAAGGAGCCCAGGTTTCACAAGAAGACAAGGCACATCAAGCGTCGCTTCAACTCCATTCGTGAAAATGTTCAAGATGGAGACATAGAGATTTGTAAAGTACATACGGACCTGAATGTAGCAGATCCGTTGACTAAACCTCTCCCTAGAGCAAAACATGATCAACACCAGAATTCCATGGGTGTTCGATTCATCACAATGTAACTAGATT
>NW_021304559.1:0-1178 GCF_002162155.2 Triticum dicoccoides
TCTGGGTTGCTTATATCAGTTCATAGACAAGTGAAAGTGGATACTCTAAAATACGCAAGATAAGCGTGAGTGCTATGGATGGCGTTCTCATAGGGAGACGGGAGCGGATCCATAGTGGTGTATTGATATGGTGAATATGTGGACTCGTGTGCGCCACCTCAAAAGAGTCGCTTGCAGTCGTAGTTCAGGATAGCCACCGAGTCAAAGCTGGCTTGCTGCAGTTAAACCCCACCATCCCCTTTGTTGATAACGATGCATATGTAGATAGTTCTGATGTAAGTCTTGCTGGGTACATTTGTACTCACGTTTGCCTATTTTATGTTTTTGCAGAGAGACTTCAGTCTCACTAGTAGTTCCACGTGGACTTCGACGTTTAGCTTGATACCTCAGCTATGATCTTGTGCCCTCGGCAGGATCTGATAGATAGTCAGGCTTCTCAGCCTTTTTCATTTATAGATGTCTGTACCCAGACATGATAGCTTCCTCTTGTGCTTTGACTTGTATGCTCTGATTGTTGGGTCATGAGACCCCTGTTTGTAATATCTCGCTCCTCGGAGCCTATTGAATAGATTACTTGAGTCATAGAGTCATGTTGTGATGCCATGTTGTATTTGCACATATCGAGCATATTGTGTGTATGTTATTGAAATGCTTGGTATGTGTGGGATCTGACCATCTAGTTGTTTGTATTTAGTAGCCTCTCTTACGGGGAAATGTCTCCTAGTGTTTCCACCGAGCCATGGTGGCTTGCTACTGCGCCGGAACACTTAGGCTGGCCGGCATGTGTCCTTCTTCGTTCCTGTGTCTGTCCCTTCGGGGAAATGTCACGCATTGAGTACCGGAGTCCTGTTAGCCCGCTACAGCCCGGTTTACCGGAGTCCTGCTAGCCCAGTGCTACAGCCCGGACCCACTTGCTGATGACCGACACGTTCGATGCTGGGTCATGGATGCCTGTCCCTGTAAGTCTGTGCCACTTTGGGTTTACGACTAGCCATGTCAGCCCGGGCTCTTTATCATATGGATGCTAGCGACACTATTATATACGTGAGCCAAAATGCGCAAACGGTCCCGGGCAAAGGTAAGGCGACACCGTGGGGATACCGTGCGTGAGGCCGCAAAGTGATATGAGGTGTTACCGGCTAGATCGATGTGACATTGAGTCGGGGTCCTGACACGTC
>NW_021304560.1:0-1011 GCF_002162155.2 Triticum dicoccoides
ATGGCATACATAATAGAACCTATGGCTGAGGCATAGGGGATGACGCTCATCTCTTCTATATCTTCTGCCGTGGTCGGACACTGAGCTGAGCTCAATTTCACACCTTGTAACACAGGCAAGAACCCTTTCTTGGATTGATCCATATTGAACTTCTTCAATATCTTATCAAGGTATGTGCTTTGTGAAAGACCTATGAGGCGTCTTGATCTATCTCTATAGATTTTGATGCCTAATATATAAGCAGCTTCTCCAAGGTCCTTCATTGAAAAACTTTTATTCAAGTAGGCCTTGATGTTGTCCAAGAGTTCTATATCATTTCCCATCAAAAGTATGTCATCTACATATAATATGAGAAATGCTACAGAGCTCCCACTCACTTTCTTGTAAACGCAGGCTTCTCCATAAGTCTGTGTAAACCCAAACGCTTTGATCATGTCATCAAAGCGAATGTTCCAACTCCGAGATGCTTGCACCAGCCCATAAATCGAGCGTTGGAGCTTGCACACTTTGTCAGCATTCTTAGGATCGACAAAACCTTCCGGCTGCATCATATACAATTCTTCCTTAACGAAACCATTAAGGAATGCCGTTTTGACGTCCATTTGCCATATTTCGTAATCATAGAATGCGGCAATTGCTAACATGATTCGGACGGACTTCAGCTTCGCTACCGGTGAGAAAGTCTCATCGTAGTCAACCCCTTGAACTTGTCGATAACCCTTAGCGACAAGCCGAGCTTTATAGATGGTCACATTACCATCCGCGTCTGTCTTCTTCTTAAAGATCCATTTATTTTCTATGGCTCGCCGTTCAACGGGCAAGTCAGTCAAAGTCCATACTTCGTTTTCATACATGGATCCTATCTCGGATTTCATGGCTTCTAGCCATTTGTCGGAATCCGGTCCCGCCATCGCTTCTTCATAGTTCGAAGGTTCACCGTTGTCTAACAACATGATTTCCAAGACAGGGTTGCCGTACCACTCTGGTGCGGAACGTGTCCTTGTGGACCTT
>NW_021304561.1:0-977 GCF_002162155.2 Triticum dicoccoides
ACGGCAAGGTTTACATCAGGTCTGGTACACAGCATGGCATACATAATAGAACCTATGGCTGAGGCATAGGGGATGACGCTCATCTCTTCTATATCTTCTGCCGTGGTCGGACATTGAGCTGAGCTCAATTTCATACCTTGCAACACAGGCAAGAACCCCTTCTTGGATTGATCCATATTGAACTTCTTCAATATCTTATCAAGGTATGTGCTTTGTGAAAGACCTATGAGGCGTCTCGATCTATCTCTATAGATTTTGATGCCTAATATATAAGCAGCTTCTCCAAGGTCCTTCATTGAAAAACTTTTATTCAAGTAGGCCTTGATGCTGTCCAAGAGTTCTATATCATTTCCCATCAAAAGTATGTCATCTACATATAATATGAGAAATGCTACAGAGCTCCCACTCACTTTCTTGTAAACGCAGGCTTCTCCATAAGTCTGTGTAAACCCAAACGCTTTGATCATGTCATCAAAGCGAATGTTCCAACTCCGAGATGCTTGCACCAGCCCATAAATCGAGCGTTGGAGCTTGCACACTTTGTCAACATTCTTAGGATCGACAAAACCTTCCGGCTGCATCATATACAATTCTTCCTTAAGGAAACCATTAAGGAATGCCGTTTTGACGTCCATTTGCCATATTTCGTAATCATAGAATGCGGCAATTGCTAACATGATTCGGACGGACTTCAGCTTTGCTACCGGTGAGAAAGTCTCATCGTAGTCAACCCCTTGAACTTGTCGATAACCCTTAGCGACAAGCCGAGCTTTATAGATGGTCACATTACCATCCGCGTCTGTCTTCCTCTTAAAGATCCATTTATTTTCTATGGCTCGCCGCTCAACGGGCAAGTCAGTCAAAGTCCATACTTTGTTTTCATACATGGATCCTATCTCGGATTTCATGGCTTCCAGCCATTTGTCGGAATCTGGTCCCGCCATCGCTTCTTCATAGTTCGAAGGTTCACCGTTGTC
>NW_021304562.1:0-1876 GCF_002162155.2 Triticum dicoccoides
ATTGTATCGGAATGAACAAGGGGGTTTTGCTTGCCTGGCACTTCTGAGGATAACATTGAGTCTTCATCAGTGTCAACGATCACATCATCGGTATCATGTCTATCGAGAGGGGACAAATACCGGCAACACAGAAGGGAACACAATCAATGCAATGCACAATATGATGCATGATCATGACATGGCAAAATGAATGTGTTTTGAGCTAATGCAACTAGCAACAGATTAAATGAAGTTGGTTTGAATACAAGATTCAAATTCAAACTCCATATGTGATTATTCAAATGCCATTTAAATGATTTGTGCTAAACAGCAGCTATAAGTTGTTCTAACATGCATGAAAATGGTACAGATGGATTCCTTGAATTTTTCTGATAATTTTTCATATATAAATTATTTAATTTGGAGCTACGGTTGAATTTCTATGAATTTTAGAAGTTTTAGGCATTTTCTGGAATTTCCTGAATTAAATTAAATCCAGAAAGCATTACTGCGTCAGCATGACGTTGGCATGACGTCAGCAAGTCAACAGGGGCCGGCTCGGGTCAAACCTGACGTGTGGGGTCCACACGTCAGTGACACAGGGGCTAATCCCGCGTTGACCCGGGCTTTGACCCACTACGGGGCCCACTGTCAGTGGCTGTGGGGGGGGTGTTTAGGCGTCATTAGTGTTAATTAGGCGTGCCACGTCGGCAGTCGCCGGAGTTCGGCCGGCGGCGACCAAAACTGCGGCGGGAGCTCGCCGGAGTGGCGCTGCGAGGGGTTTTGGGCCAAGCCAAGGGCACCAGAGGGTAGCCCGTGCCCGTGCGCATCTAGGGGGGCCAACGGGAGGTGCGGGGGTGGCCGGGGTTCGCCGGAATGGAGCCCGAGGCGGCGGCCGGAGCTCGGGTTGGTGCGGGGTTAGCGCTGCGGCTTGCAAACAAGCTAGCTGCCACGCTAGCGTTGCTCCACGGGTCGTTGCGAGTGCAATGGACGCACGCGCGGGGCCATTTGGTCACCGGGGCTTCGCCGGCGACGAGTCCGTGCGGCGGAGCGTCTCGGCTCCGGTAGAGGGGGCGGCTAGAGCTCGAAATCGGGCTTGGGGTTAGGGGGAAACGAAGCAGGGACTCACGGGGATCGTGCAGGGAGGGTCAGCGAGCTCGGGGAAGCGACGATGGTGGCGAATTGACGGTGAAGATCCTCGGCGGCCGGCGATGGAAACGGCGATGCCGGCGGTGTTGTGGCGCGTCCGTAGGGCCGTGGGTCGGTGGGGAGGAAGGAGGGGTCGAGGGGGAGCCTCTGGGCGCATCGGCGAGGCTAGGGGTGGCCGGTGGCCACGGGGAAGCTCGTCGGCGGCGGCGGGTGTGTTTGGTGGCTGCGCGCGAGAGAGCCAGAGGAGGAGAGGAGCTCGGGGAGAGAGTGAGAGGCCTGGGGGGGTGCGTGGCGTCGCGGACGGGGTCCAGGGCGACGAGAGGAAGCAGGAGGTGGCCAGGGGGAAGCAGGAGGTGGCCGAGGCAGCGTCGGCGCGCGCCACGCCTCGCCTCTGTTCGTCCTCCTGGCAGAGGAGGAAGAGGACAAGGGGGAGGAGGTGGGCTGGGCCGGCTGGGCCACTGGAGTTGGGCCAGGTGGGCTGCGAGGTAAGCTGAGGTAAAACTCTCTCTCTGCTTTTATTTACTGTTTTCTATTTTTTTGTTCTGTTTGTTTTGATTTAGTCTAGCAACTAAATCATTTAAATAAATTCTGTAGAATTTTATGTGGCTTGCTAAAATATATACAAAGCCACTCACAAACTTCCAGAATTATTGGAGTCATATTTAATATATATTAAATATAAATCCAAAGCAAATAGTTATTGGATTAATTCAAATGGCCAAAATAATTATCTCTGTGACTTCAAAAA
>NW_021304563.1:0-1172 GCF_002162155.2 Triticum dicoccoides
GTTCTAACATGCATGAAAATGGTACAGATGGATTCCTTGAATTTTTCTGATAATTTTTCATATATAATTTATTTAATTTGGAGTTACGGTTGAATTTCTATGAATTTTAGAAGTTTTAGGCATTTTCTGGAATTTCCTGAATTAAATTAAATCCAGAAAGCATTACTGCGTCAGCATGACGTTGGCATGACGTCAGCAAGTCAACAGGGGCCGGCTCGGGTCAAACCTGACGTGTGGGGTCCACACGTCAGTGACACAGGGGCTAATCCCGCGTTGACCCGGGCTTTGACCCACTACGGGGCCCACTGTCAGTGGCTGTGGGGGGGGTGTTTAGGCGTCATTAGTGTTAATTAGGCGTGCCACGTCGGCAGTCGCCGGAGTTCGGCCGGCGGCGACCAAAACTGCGGCGGGAGCTCGGCGGAGTGGCGCTGCGAGGGGTTTTGGGCCAAGCCAAGGGCACCAGAGGGTAGCCCGTGCCCGTGCACATCTAGGGGGGCCAACGGGAGGTGCGGGGGTGGCCGGGGTTCGCCGGAATGGAGCTCGCGGCGGCGCCGGAGTTCGGGTGGTAACGGGCGCGAGGCCCTGGTGGGGTTTTGGACAAGCTGAGCTGCGCATGGGCTTCCTGTGAGCCTCACGAGCTCAAAGCCGTGCTCGGACGCGACCGAAACAAGCCATGGCCGCGACGGCAGCATGGCCGGCGGCAGCGAGCTTCGGTTGCGGTGAGACGGCGGTTACAGCATGGGGGCGAGCGAATGGAGAGAGGGGAAACACAACGGGGCTCACCGCGATGCCGAAGAGGAGGTCAGCGAGCTCGGGGAGGTCCTAGCGGCGCTGAATCGACCGGAGGCGAGCTCGGCGCTGGAGGTTGAAGACGACGGCGGTGACGACGTTGCAGGGGCTCCCGCGGTGCGCTTCTCGGCGAGGAGGAAGAGGTGGTCGAAGCGGATCTCCCTGGGGCGTCGGTGAGGCGTGGGGAGCACGGTGGCTGTGGCAATCGGCGTCGGTGGCGGCGGCTCCGCTCGGGTCCGAGGTGCGGAGCGAGAGGGAGAGCAGGAGAAGGGGATGAGCACGGGAGGGAGTTGAGAGAGGCCTGAGGGGGTGCGTGGCATCCTTAGCCGATCCGGGGCGGGACGGCAAGCAGGAGGTGGCTCGGGCGCGTGCGCGCGCGCTCC
>NW_021304564.1:0-1863 GCF_002162155.2 Triticum dicoccoides
GCAGCACCTAAAATAGCCTCGGGACGAAATTTATGAAGTGGCATCTTGTATATTTCGTCCAAGGCTTCATGCACCCATTATGGTGGCTTCAAAGTCCTGAAATCATCACTTGTAACTCCGTTCTTGTTCCCCTTGCGCATGCCATCATCTCCATGCTTGTTCTTGCTCCAATGTTCATCCTTCTCCAAGCTAGGCCCTTCATTTGTAAGCAAAACAAATGTATCCAATTTAGGCAGCATCATATTCTCATGAACATTAAAATCATTACCAAGAAACGAAAGTACCTGGTAATTTAGTTGGCGTGCACGAGCTCTAGTAATTGGTCCAGTATGTATAGCAGCAGGGGCTGTGGGTGTAACAATTGTATTGATGTCCTCCTGCAACAACAAACGTGCACGATGTTGTCCCGATCTTTCGATGAGATGATAACTATCGATTTGGTGGAGACGACTTTGACGATCCGACTACAAACGTGCACGATGTTGCGCCTTAGCAATCGCTAAACCAATCTCCTGAGGTTATTGACCACGCCGGAGCACGATCAACCTGACCACGAAGGTCTATTCCTGCAAGCAATCGAAGAACGAGCAAGAATATGATAAAAGTAATCTGAATATTGCAAATATATATGAGGTATTGATAATGGTGGGGATCCGGAAGCGGTCTTGGTCTGGTCGTTGGACACAAACGAAGTACACGAAGTTGCAATGGCTAACTTTTAACTAAACAAATCCCAAGGAAAAGCTACTAGATGGATCTACTTATATAGGAGCAAGGGGTGGTTGCCAAGGAGGTGGGAGGACGTCCCAAGGCAGCCTAAAACTAAATCTAGGTCGTACAAGGCCAATGGGCCCAAGTGGAGGTGATGTAACACCTTTGGACTTGTAGTTTGACTCGGATTCTGCTGCAGCATCAGATTGTTTCATCCACAACTCAACGCTCCGGACGAATTTGAAGGTGATTCCAATTGGGTTGGAAAGTGCACGAAATCTAGTTTCCAACAAAAAAAGAATCACCCAATTCGGAGTCCGTATGAAAAACTTGTGTGCGTTTTGAGTTAGGTGTGTCTGTGCAGTCCGAATCTGAATCCAGAACGTGAGAGACTTGGACTCTATCTTCTCTTGGGCCAAAAGTGACGTGAGAGAACTTTTTGGACAGCAAATAAACATCTCTTTCTTCCTTATCTTCATATTTGGATTGTACAAATGTTCCATACACCTGCAATTAGACAAAACACAAAAGTGTGTGAAGTATTTTTGTTCTGGATAACATAAATAGATTATTGAATAGTTTGCACTAGAAATCACCTGACAAATATGCATATATGCAATATTTTTGGTCATATCCAAGGTAGTCATGTCCTCATCATCCTCCCCTTCTTGAAAATAAAGCCGTCCTCGGCGTTGCTTAATCTGAAATGTGGCTAACAAAAGAGACAAGGTGTACATGTTGTATATGTATATGTCATCCATTTTTACTTCCCTTGATTTTTGCATATATGACACATGAATAGATGAGTAACTTGCATAGTTCATAAAATCTAAGGCCAAAATATTAGCACAAGAAGTAGAAGGCATGAAAATATTGCAACTCAGTTTGCACATATAAGTGAAGCTCTTATTCATTTCAAAAGATTGACAATGTTCATCATTAAACCATCCCAACATTGGTGAATAAACCTTACTTGCATCAAATTTACATGCTACAACATGCTTAAATAAGCAAACATGCAATAAGTCATTCAACACAGAATCATCACCAAGATTAGAGGTCATATCAAAATGATTAAACATTGATTCTTTTGCATCAATAGTTAATTCAATGGGTGCACTCAAAATTGTTGGTATTTCAGTTGTTTGATCA
>NW_021304565.1:0-1512 GCF_002162155.2 Triticum dicoccoides
GGAGGCAGAACCTGTCGCAAAGGACACCGATACACAACCATCACCAAACAATGTGCAACAATATGATGCATGCATGAAACATGGCAATATGAGTGTGTTGGGCTAATGCAGCTAAAACCAGAAGGGTTTGAACAAATTTGAATCAAAGATTCAAATTTCAAACTCAAACATGGCCTTTTAAAGTGCTTTTCCTTATTATGCTTAAAACATCAATTTAACTTGTTTGATCATGCATGAAAATAGTACAGATGGATAGATTGGATTTTTCTGATCATTTTTCATATATAATTTGTCTAATTTGGAGTTACAGAATAAAAGTTATGAATTTTTGAAGTTTAAATAATATTCTGGAATTTCCTGATTTAAATTAAATCCAGAAATATATATATTGCACCAGCATGACGTCAGCATGACGTCAGTGGTCAACTGCGGCTGGCTGGGGTCAAACCTGACGTGTGGGGTCCACACGTCAGTGACAGGGGGGTTTAACAGGGTTAATTTAATCCTAATTAGGAATTAGTGGCGCTGGGGCCCACTGGTCAGTGTCAGGGGGTTAACTAACAGTGATTAGCACTAATCTGACCACCTGGCCGACGGGGCCCACGCGTCAGTGACCCTGGGGGGGTCAAACCCCAGGTCAAACAGGTCAAACCCACCGGCGACATGACGCCGGCGAGGCCCGAGACGGCGGCGCGATACGGAAACGCGCTACAGGGCACGGGCGAGGCCGTGCTTGGGCTCGTTGGAGAGCCCTTGCTCCCGCGCATCGAACGGTGGTGGTGGCCGTGCCTGTGGTGGCCGGTACCGACGACGGCGAGCTCGTGAGCGGCGGCCGGAGTTCGGGTGCGGTCGGGATCGGTGCTGCTGCTCGCAAGCGAGGGAGCTGAGGCGCTGGAGGGGCTCTACGGGTCCTTACGGACTTGTTGGACTCGCCGGGGTGACCAAATGGTCACCGGAGCTGCGTCGACGGCGAGCTCGGCGACGGCGGAGGTTCGGCCGTGGTGGGAAACGGGGTTACGGTGCAGGAACGAGGGGGAAAAGAGGGGGAAACGGTGGCGGAGCTCACCGCGGTTGCAGTGGGCGTCGAAGCGGGCTCGGGGACGCGCTGGAGACGGCGAATCGACGGCGATGGTGGTCGGAGCCCGAGGAGGAAGACGATGGCGTGGAGGCGATGCAGAGCTTCCCGAGGGGCTTGGCTTGGTGGGGAGGAAGAGGGGGTCGCGGCGGAGCTCCTGAGCTCAGCGGAGGGGCGAGGGGTGGCCGGTGACGGCTGCTATGGCGAACGGCGGCGATGGTGGTGTTCGGCCGTGAGAGAGAGAGCGAGGGAGAGGAGGGGAAGAACCGGGGAGAGTGAGAGAGAGCAGGGGAGGGCGTGGCGTCGTTCCAGGCCATCCAGACGAGGAGGGGAGGAGCAGGCAGGCAGGCGAGCAGGTGGCGTGGCGCGGTGGCGCGCGCGCGCGCCGGCCACACTCCCCTCCCTCTGTCGAGGACGAAGACGACAGAGGAGGGAGG
>NW_021304566.1:0-805 GCF_002162155.2 Triticum dicoccoides
TTGCCCCGTCGGCGCCGGCCCCTGCCCCTCCACTGTTGTAACACCCCGGATGTAATTTACCTTATCTGTACTCCAACTCTTGCCGTTTCGGGCGCTAAGTTATTTTATTTCCTCGTTGTCGGGTTTTTGTCTTCGTGTGTTGTTGCCTTTGTCATGCATCTCATATCATGTCATCATGTGCATTGCATTTGCATACGTATTCGTCTCATGCATCCGAGCATTTTTCCTGTTGTCCGTTTTGCATTCCGGCGCTCCTATGTTCCCTGGTGGTCCTTTCTACCTCTTTTCGTGTGTGGGGGTTAAACATTTCCGGATTGGACCAAGACTTGTCATGCGGCCTTGGTTTACTACCGGTAGACCACCTGTCAAGTTTCGTGCCATTTGGACTTCGTTTGATACTCCAACGGTTAACCGAGGGACCGAAAAGGCCTCGTTTGTGTTGCAGCCCAACACCCTTCCAATTTGGTCCAAGACCCACCTAAGCCTCCTCCATCATCTCGGTCGTTCGATCACGATCGTGTGGCCGCAAACCGCACCTCATTTGGAGCTTCCTAGCTCCCTCTATGCCTATAAATAGATCACTTAACAAAAATCCCGGATCCCCTCCTTCCAAACCCTAGCTTTCCACCTCGCGCGCCGCCGGACATGTCCGAAGCCGCGCCGGACAGACCCCCACCGCCAACCGCCGCCTGACACGTGGCGTCCGCCGCCCCACAACGCCGCTAGCCGCGCCGGCCCGCGAAGCCCGCGGGGAGCTCCCGTGGCCCATCTCCGCCGACCCGCGCCCGAGGCGCCAGGGGCTCGC
>NW_021304567.1:0-1147 GCF_002162155.2 Triticum dicoccoides
GTGTTCCGAGACCATATCTGTATATGCTAGGCTCGTCAAGTTTAACCCGAGTATTCCGCGTGTGCAACTGTTTTGCACCCGTTGTATTTGAACATAGAGCCTATCACACCCGATCATCACGTGGTGTTTCAGCACGAAGAACTTTCGCAACGGTGCATACTCAGGGAGAACACTTCTTGATAATTAGTGAGAGATCATCTTAAAATGCTACCGTCAAACAAAACAGAATAAGATGTATAACAGATAAACATCATATGCAATCAAAAATATGTGATATGATATGGCCATGATCATCTTGCGCCTTTGATCTCCATCTCCAAAGTACTGTGATGATCTCTATCGTCACCGGCACGACACCATGATCTTCATCATCTTGATCATTATCAATGTGTCGTCACATGGTCGTCTCGCCAACTATTGCTATTGCAACTATTGCTATCGCATAGCGATAAAGTAAAGCAATTATTTGGCACTTGCATCTTATGCAACAAAGAGACAACCATAGGGCTTCTGCCAGTTGCCGATAACTTCAACAAAACATGATCATCTCATACAACAACTTATATCTCATCACGTCTTGACCATATCACATCACAACATGCCCTGCAAAAACAAGTTAGACGTCCTCTACTTTGTTGTTCCAAATTTTTACGTGGCTGCTACGTGCTGAGCAAGAACCGTTCTTACCTACGCATCAAAACCACAACGATGGTTCTTCAAGTTGGTGTTGTTTTAACCTTCGCAAGGACCGGGCGTAGCCACACTCGGTTCAACTAAAGTTGGAGAAACAGACACCCGCTAGTCACCTGTGTGCAAAGCACGTCGGTAAAACCAATCTCGCGTAAGCGTACGCGTAATGTCGGTCCAGGCCGCTTCATCCAACAATACCGCCGAACGAAAGTATGACATGCTGGTAAGCAGTATGACTTGTATCGCCCACAACTCACTTGTGTTCTACTCGTGCATATAACATCAATGCATAAAACCTAGGCTCTGATACCACTGTTGGGGAACATAGTAATTTCAAAATTTTCCTACGTACACGCAAAATCATGGTGATGGCATAGCAATGAGAGGGGAGAGTGTGTCCACGTACCCTCGTAGACCGAAAGTGGAAGCGTTATGACAACGCGGTTGATGTAATCGT
>NW_021304568.1:0-761 GCF_002162155.2 Triticum dicoccoides
TTTATAAGACCATGAAATTGAAAAGCCTTTGAAATGAACTCTGAAAAGGTTCCTAGTTGGCATGGTATCATCATTTCACCCACATTGCATGTGCAAGAAAGTAGAGAGGCTTACGGCAAAAACTGGATGCACTTCGTGTACAAAACAGACAATCTCCTTTGAAGTATCAAGGTTTCATACGGAAACTCGTCTGTTACAAAGGGATTTCATTTCTTTTGAACTTATTTGAACCCCCTTGTTTTTATGTGTTCAAAATGCACCATTCAAAGCCACATCGTCAATTTACAACCCTTTCTGACTTCATTTGTTATTTTTCATGCATTTACTGATTATTTTGAGCTATAATACCATGAAATTTAAAAGCATTTGAAATGAACTCTAAAAAGGTTCCAAGTTGGCATGGTATCATCATTTCACCCACATAGCATGTGCAAGAAAGTAGAGAGGCTTACGGCAAAAACTGGATGCACTTCATGTACAAAACAGACAATCTCCTTCGAAGTATCAGGGTTTCATACTTAAACTCGTCTGTTATAAAGGGATTTCATTTCTTTTGAACTTATTTGAACCCCCTTGTTTTCCTGTGTTCAAATGCACCATTCAAAGCCACATCGTCAATTTACAACCCTTTCTGACTTCATTTGTTATTTTTCATGCATTTACTGATTATTTTGAGCTATAAGACCATGAAATTGAAAAGCATTTGAAATGAACTCTGAAAAGGTTCCTAGTTGGCATGGTATCATCATTTCACCCACATT
>NW_021304569.1:0-1980 GCF_002162155.2 Triticum dicoccoides
ATGCTAGTCCATGTAAGACACCCATGCTAATAACAAATGTACTCACTGAAGACACAAACAATATCCCTTTCGACCCATCTATTTACCGCTCTATGATTGGTTCATTGCTTTATCTTTGTGCATCTAGACTAGACATCATGTTCAGTGTATGCACGTGTGCTAGATTTCAAGCTTCCCCAAAGGAAAGTCATCATAAGGTGGTTAAGCATATTCATAGATACCTTGTTCACACCCCAAAGTTGGGTCTATGGTACCCCAAGGATTCTAAGTTTGATCTCATTGGGTACACGGATGCGGATTGGCTGGAGACAAAGTGGATCGTAAGTCCACCTCCGGCGCATGTCAATTTCTTGGACGCTCCTTGGTAAGTTGGTCCTCGAAGAAACAAAATTGTGTTGCCCTCTCCACTGCTAAAGTCGAATACATTGCAACCGCCAGTTGTGCAACTCAATTACTATGGATGAGGAAAACTTTGAAGGATTACGGTATCACCTATAGACATGTGCCTCTTCTATGTGATAATGGAAGTGGCATCAATATTGGTGAGAATCCCAAAGATCATACCCACACCAAGCACATTGATATTAGTTATCATTTCTTGAGAGATCATGTGGAAAAGGGTGACATTGATATTGCTCATGTTGGTACAGATATGCAACTTGCAGACATTTTCACCAACCCATTGGATGAAGCAAGGTTTTTTCAACCTAAGCGTGAATTTGGTATCTTGGAGCTTGACAACATTATGTGAAATCTAGTACCCATCCATGCATGTACTTAATGTCTTATCTTGATGTAGGCATATATTTAGGGGGGGCATTCAACTCATGAGTACTCTCACCCTACATAATGCATAAATAGAACAAACACTCTCAAAGTTATCAGGGTTTTCGAACTATGGTGCTTTAAATGATGGATCCGTGACTATGTACCCAAAGTCAAAATCTTTATGGTACTATGTCTCATATGCTCGAAAATGGTGACTTCGGTCACCGCTCGTGCATTGCTTATATGAACCTTTCTTCCCTTAATGTTGTTGGGTTATTTTGCGCATCTTAGTATGGCCATAAATTACTTAGTTCTTCATCTCTACAATATCTAAATCTCCTTGGCGGAGTCTATATCAAAATATCACTATATATATGGGCCTTACAATATCTTCTCCCAGTTGGTATCTTTGTCCAGTGACCGGACATCCGGGCCCTGGCAATTCTCTGTTGCTCAAAATCTCCGGGTGCCTCCAGTGGCCGGACATCCGGGCCTTCGTCAGACATCTGGGCCCTAGAATTCTCCTCTCTGACCTCTAATCGCTTGATATCTGGGCTTGGCACCCGGATGTCTGGCGCGTCGCTCACAGACACATAAAACAGGGTGGGCTCGAGATTTTTGGGCAGTTCCTCATAATCCCCCCCCCCCACCTATCTATAGTCAACACCGCCGCTAGGCTGTGCTCCGGCCCGCCCCGACCTTCTCTTCCATCCTCCGGCCCCTATCTCCAGCCCATGCCCTCATCTCCTCCTGATCTACGCTTCCACCCAATCCATTTCCCGGGTTGCAGTGTGAATCACTCGGGAAGGGCCGGTTTGGGTGTTGACTCGAGGTTCGGCCAACGGAGTTCTTCATGGCGCGTACCAGACAATGCGGCCCTCCTCCTTCTTTCTAGGGTATGGCTGCTATCTATTATTGCCTACTTCTTTGTTTGGCTCAACCATTCTAGGTTTTCAGTAATATCTCATGATTATGTTGATATATCTCTCTCTAGAGATTTGATGTCACTTGCCTAGCCTAAATTCCTCTCTATGTACTTGGCTAAACAACTTAACCACGGGCATGTCGATATTTTGATCTACCACTTCGACTTCTCCTACAGTCATGTTCGAAAACGTTCACATCCACACTATTTAAATTGCTTTATCCTTGTTCATACCTTTTTGACTGCTTCTCATCGTTATCCCTATCGTGTATCAGTTTCAGTTGATC
>NW_021304570.1:0-1743 GCF_002162155.2 Triticum dicoccoides
CATCGAAACCTTGGGTGGTGAAGGCCACACATACATGGGTAAGGTCTTTGCTGAGCTCCTTGCTCTTACATGCCCGGTAAAAGTTGGCCACGAAATGCCTCATGCACCATCTGTGGTGAAGCTTTGGAAATCCTGGAATAACAATGTCCATTGCCTTGAGTATGCCATGATGTCGGTCCGATATGATGCATACCTCCCTAGCCCCAATCACGTTGTGCCTAACATGACCCATGAACCACTCCCAGTTGTCTTGGTGCTCGGAAGGCACCAAAGCAAATGCACATGGCAACACGTTGTCGTTTGATGAGTGCGCCATTGCTACCATTAGTGTGCCCTTATATCTACCGGTCAAGAACGTGCCATCTATAGACAAGACCGGACGACAATGCTGAAACGCCTCCACACATTGTCCATAACTCCAGAAGGCACGGTGGAACACTCCCTCGTGATCCTCGACCACATGAAACATGCCCAGGTTCCTATGTGCAATGGCGGCCAACAACCTTGGGAGCTGGTTGTATGCTTCTTCATAACCACCGTACAACATCCTAATAGCATTTGCCTTTGCCTTCCATGCCTTCCCATACTTGACTTCATAACCAAATTGTTTTTTCACCGTCCGCATGAGAAACCTCACTTTCATAGTGGGATCAAAGGCTATGTCTTTCATCCATTTGTATCCAAGATACTCAGATGTGAGTTGACGGTGTGTCTTTCTAAGTCGTTTCGATGGCGGTTTGCATCTATGAGTGGTATCACAACTTGTTAACACCCATTCTTCGGTTTCTTTAAGCTTTCTTGCACGAACCTTCCATGTGCATTCCTTTTGCTCACACACCACGGTGTAACGCAATTTCATGTCGGAGTGCTCAACATAAATTGGCCTATGGTTTCGAATGGCATAGTCAGCCAACCAAAACTTCAGCATAGGCAAGCTCAGAAACTTCAATCCTTTCTTCAAATAAGCATTATCGTCCTCATTCTCCACCCTTGGTTCTCCTGGATCCGGGCATGGTGTTGGCTCAATCGCCGTCATTCTCATTCCACCATCAACAACAGCTTTATGGGCAAGGCCGAGATCTTTAAATAAGTGAGTTCTTTTTTGTAAGCCCGTCAGCTCAAAGTGGATTTGGTTCTCCTCCTTTGTGAATCCATCCTCGTCCAACTGTTCAACTGGACCCTCGTCATCCGAGTCATACGCATATTGACGCCTAAAAGGCAAGTCACGATCCATGTCCTTTTGCGCTATGTACACATCCAAGTCACCAACATCATTGCCATGAAACCCTTCCTCTTGCTCTTCGTCATCATCATAAGCATCTTCATCCTCTTGAATTACTCCGTCACTAGCAATCACCTCAACTTCATTTGCTTGGCTAGTTGGTGGTTGGCTAGAAGCATTGGGGGCATACAACTCAACCTCATTTGCTTGGCTAGTTGGTGGTTGGCTAGAAGCATTGGGGGCATACAACTCAACCTCATTTGCTTTGATAGTTGGTACACGGGGACATGGTGGGGGATAAACATTGGGGGCATCAACCACAACCCTATGCTCAACAAGTGGCACCATTGTCCTCTCGCTCATGTCATCCATTGGGGAAGAGACATGCCGGTTCAAATCAAAGGTAAACCGAGGAGATTCAGTGGTGGCAAACAATTCAAGTGACTTGTCTTCCGATTGGGATACTTTTTCCTTGTATACATCCCAATGCAAATCCGAGGTGATAGGCATACTTTTCAAGC
>NW_021304571.1:0-1990 GCF_002162155.2 Triticum dicoccoides
TTAGGAAGCATTCGCGGACCAGCCATGCTAGTTGGTCGCTGGTCGATCGAGTTTGCTGAGGCGACTCCCACGACGCAGAAATGAGCCAAGCTTATCCTAGCTAAGCTTGGCCTATCAGGTCTGCCGAGGAAAAAAGCATTCACTGGCGGCCTAGCTAACCAGTGAAGTAAGTCTTTTTTTTCTCTTCTCTTTTATTCCATGCCGCTAAGATAGTTGATCATATATTATTTTTATTCCTTGTGCTAAGATTGTTGATCATCAATTTTTCTTTTCTTTTCTTTTTCCTTCATTGTACCACGTATCATTAATAGCAGCTACTATTTAAATTCTCATTCCCTTCCGCTAAGACGGTAGGCAACATTTAAGACGGTCTCAACTATTACGTACAATCCATATTCTTTTATTCCTTACGCTAAGATCGTTGATCATAAAAAAGAAATTCGGTTTTCCTTCATCGTACCACGGATTATTAATAGCAACTACCAATGATTATCTAAGATCCAGTTTCATTTCCCTCTTGCGTGTAGGGGTGGGTACTTTCAACCCAAAAACTGAAAACCGAAACCGAACCATTTTAAATTTGCATTCCCTTCCTCTAAGATGCCAAGAAAATTTTAAGATGGTCTCAACTATTATGGACAGTCCACATCTTTTTATTCTTTGCCCTGAGATCGTTGATCATAAAAAGTATATTCTTTTTTTCCTTCATCGTACAACAAACTATTAATAGAAACTACAACTTATATTCTCATTTCCTTCCGCTAAGACTCTAGGCAAATTTTAAGATGGCTCCAGGGCCTATGGGATCGTAAAAGGAGATCAAGGTGGAGGCGAACCTCCACGTGCAGGGCCTATGGGATGCGGTGGCTCTGGCGGACGCCACGGCGGTCGATGCAAAGAAGAGCAAGACGGGAAGGGTTTACCTGCTCGGGGCGCTCACCGAGGACATCTTGCTGCAAGTTTCGTCAAAGTAGACGGCAGCGGAGCTGTGGATTAGCCTTAAGACACGGTTCGTCAGCGTGGATCGGGTCAGGGCGGTGCAGCTGGGCACTCTTCGCGGCGAGTTCGAGCGAGTGCGCATGGCGGACGAAGAGACGTCGGACGCGTTCCCGGGAAGATCGGTAGCATGGTGGCACACTACGCGGGGCTAGGGTGGACGCTGGATGATCCGTCGACAGTGAAGAAGCTCCTGAACTCGGTCCCAGACCACCTGTAATCGTTGTCGCCAGACTGGAGCAGTTCTGCGATGTCAACACGTTGCTATTCTAGGAGGTACTGGGTCGGCTGAAAGCTTTTGATGAGAGGTCGCGGCGACATGCGTAGGCCGGTGGTGAGCGGGCGAGCGAGCAGTTGAGTAGGCGGCACGGCGGCGGCTTCGACTATGAAGACACTGGCAGCAGCACAGCGTCGTGCGGCGGAGGGAAGTGACACGGACGATGCTACATCTACAGCCAACGCGGGCATTTCTGGCGGGACTGCACGGAGCCGAAGAAGGCGGAGGAGGCGGAGAAGGCTCTCCTCGCCGACATTGACGTCGACGAGCCGGCCCTCCGGTAGACGTGGCTTAGGGACTGACAGGAAATAAGCCACGATAGCACGGCGAGTAGTGTGTGCCGCGCCGGACGTGGCGAGCACCGTGGCGGGCACGTGTCTCTGTATGGGCATTGTCCGACTAGTGTATGTCATGTGTGTGTGCGTGAGTGTGTGCGCGGGTATGTGTGTGCGAGTGCACCCGATGCGCAGGACTAGGGCGAACGTGAAGGGCTGGACGAGTTGATTTGTTGCAGGCTCACCGCGACCGGGGCGTGTGCACGCGCGTCGTGGGCGCGGCCAGAGTAGGCCGGATCAAACGCTCGAGTGGGTAGGGACGTGGGGTGTGTGCCCTGGCGTGGCCCGGGTATAAAATGTTAGGCAATAAGCCACGGCGAGGTGTCGAACGAGCCGGGCGCGTGTACGGGCGCGCGCCGGGCGAGTTGGACGCGTCGGGACC
>NW_021304572.1:0-585 GCF_002162155.2 Triticum dicoccoides
GTGGGCGAGTGCGGCGGTGGCGAGTGGGCGGCGGCAGGGGGCGGGGGCGAGTGCGGCGGCGGCAACAAGGGGCCGGGAGTCGGCGGCGGCGGCGGTGGCGAGCAGTTCGGGTGTGGTCGGGGTCGGGGGCAACTAGCTAGGGAAGAACGAGTGGCCAGGGCGGTGAGCGAGGGGATAAGGCATTCTATGCCGACGGCTGCCATCGGCATAGATGCCACGTCAGCGATCCGCGTGAGACACCCCCAATGGCCGCAGCTATGCCGACGGCTTAGCCGTAGGCATAGTTATTTTTTTAATGTTTTTAATAGTTTATATTTTTTCTTCTTTATGTTTTTTATTTCATATAAATTTTTTGATGTTTTTTATAGTTATATTTTTCCTTTTTCACGTTTTTTATGTATTATTATTTCATATGGATTTTTAATGTTTTTTTAACGCCGCTCGGCCCTCTCCTCTCCCGGAACCACACAGAGGGGAGGGGAGGCGCCGAACTCGAGCAGCTTCGTCCGCCGAGGCCGTGGCCTGGTCGCGGGTCTGGGAGCGCATGTCCGCCGCCTCGCATGCTTGGTCTGGAGCTTACTAGAT
>NW_021304573.1:0-993 GCF_002162155.2 Triticum dicoccoides
CTGAGTTGTGGATGCATAGATTAGTATGTCGAACCAAGTTCAACATATTTCTTCCGGATAACCCATGCAGAAAGGTAGAACTGGCAGAGTCACAATGTAGAATCGAGAACCCATCGAGAGCACTCTGATTGTGATCTTTCGATCAGCGAGGAACATCTGCCATAAGCGGTTCATAGTATTTGGAGGAAAGGAATACCACGAACATCGAGGACTAATGCAAAGGTTACTAATAACCTAAAGGAACGAGCAACACTATCAACATGATTTAAGTAGAGTGAATCTCGGGTTCAAAACCCAAGGAGTAGAATACCTACTACTAGGTAGCATCACGGGATGCTTTCGAGAATGATGGCCAGAATCATCACACTAGGACACAAATCATGGCTAGACCACTAGATGATCCCCTAAGCACTTAGGGTCATAATAATAATTCCAACATATATGTCGAGGCAATAATTACCTCAACACACCGATTAGTGTGGTTAATCTGGCCAATGGGAACATCGGAAACAGAAGGAAGGGATTTGCAAATGCATCGGACTATTTAGAAACCTGGGATTACTCGGACAGCATAACGGCTATAATTGCTCAAAAAGATTTGAGACAATCACAAAAATGGTGGCATAACCACTCAGAAGCACAATATCAAGGTTCCGAGATCAACAATTAACATACGGAAGTAGTAGGAACTGAACTGAGACTTAAATCCAACAATCTTATAAGTCTACTGATTAGTAACACGTGATCCTAATAGAAAGAAGAGATAGCCTAGTTCTTAATCCCCGCAGGAAAGATAAGATGACTCAGATCAGAAGGGCATGAGGTATAAGGAGTAAAAAGAGCCTTACGTTCCATCCCACAATCAATTCCCTTATATAACTAAAGAATTTCTAGACTCAACTTCGACCAGTTTGGCTTGGTAATCCTACAGGCAGTCAAGCTCTGATACCAACGCTGTCAGGACCCCGACTCAATGCCACATCGATCTAGCAT
>NW_021304574.1:0-1216 GCF_002162155.2 Triticum dicoccoides
AGTTGTCGTTTCTTAAAGGTTTGGGGCTGCGACGCTTATGTGAAAAAGTTTCAGGATTAAGCTCGAACCCAAAGCGGATAAAATGCATCTTCATAGGACACCCAAAACAGTTGGGTATACCTCCTAATTCAGATCCGAAAGCAATATGGATTGTTTCTTGAATCGGGTCCTTTCTCGAGGAAAGGTTTCTCTCGAAAGAGTTGAGTGGGAGTATGGTGGAGACTTGATGAGGTTATTGAACCGTCTCTTCAACTAGTGTGTGGCAGGGCACAGGAAGTTGTTCCTGTGGCACCTACACCAATTGAAGTGGAAGCTTATGATATTGATCATGAAACTTCGGATCAAGTCACTACCAAACCTCGTAGGACGACAAGGACACGTACTACTTCGGAGTGGTAAGGTGATCCTGTCTTGAAGGTCATGTTGCTAGACAAAAATGGAGAAGCGATGGTGGGCCCGAATTCCGACAAATGGTTAGAAGCCATGAAATCCGAGATAGTATCCATATATCAGAACAAAGCATGGACTTTGATGGACTTGCCTGATGATCGGCAATCCATTGAGATAAATGGATCTTTTAAGAAGAAGACGGACGTGGATGGTAATGTCACCATCTATGAAGCTCGACTTGTGGCGAAGTGTTTTCCGACAAGTTCAAGGAGTTGACTACGATGAGATTTTCTCACTCGTAGCGATGCTTAAAGTCCGTCGGAATCATGTTAGCATTAGCTGCATTTATGAAATCTGGCAGATGGATGTCAAGACAAGTTTCCTTACTAGTTTTCGTAAGGAAAGGTTGTATGCAATACAATCAGAAAAGTTTTGTCGATCCTAAGGATGCTAAAAGGTATGCTAGCTCCAGTGATCCTTCTAAGGACTGGAGTAAGCATCTCGGAGTTGGAATGTACGCTTTGATGAGATGATCAAAGATTTTGGATTTATACAAAGTTTATGAGAAACTTGTATTTCCAAAGAAGTGAGTGGGAGCACTATAGAATTTCTGATGAGTATATGTTGTTGACATATTGATGATCAGAGATGATGTAGAATTTCTAGAAAGCATATAGGGTTATTTGAAAGGTGTTTTTCAATAGAAAACCTGGATTAAGCTACTTGAACATTGAGCATCAAGATCTATAAGGATAGATCAAAATGCTTAATAATACTTTCAAATGAGCACATACCTTAACATGATCTTGAAGGTGTTCAAGATGGA
>NW_021304575.1:0-1376 GCF_002162155.2 Triticum dicoccoides
TTGAATAGTTACTCTCATTAGAAGGTGGGCACGGGTGATCAATCCGCTCTTCCTCCTTTTGTTCTTCGCTCTCCTCCTCATCTTTTTCATCCAATGAGCTCACAGTTTCATCAACTTCTTCTTCCATAGATTCCTGCAAAATATTAATCTCTTCTTGGACAGCTGAGACTTTCTTAATAAGTGCATTAATATCGTAATTGTACTCATAATTCTCATAACAATATTTAAGGATAGCTAAATTTTCAGGTCTATAAACAACATCATCAAAATCTTCAAACTCTTTAAACATAGATTCAATTTCATAAGCACCCATAAAAGCAACAAATTCTTCTATTCGTTCCACATCATAGTAATCATATATACCTCTAGCATAAGAAGCCAATGTTTCATTATCATTAAATTCGCATGAAAAGGGAAGGTGTGGAGCCTTCATCCTAGAGCAACAAGTATAATCATAATTCAAGCATAGTTGTCTAGCATACCACTTCAGTATATGAATTTGATCCCATAATAGTTTCCCTTTTTGTGTCAAGTGATAATCCCTAAAGTATTCACGTTGATCCAACGTTACTCCCATTACATAATTAAATGGGGTTTTCTCAGGATTATTAAAGTAGTACATAATATCTTTCACATAACCAGCATCGAGGGTTTTAGGAGGTTCCCCATCTCCATGAGCAGCAATTACACCTAATTTTTTTGGTATTTCGTGTTCTATATCCATAACTAAAGATAGAGAACAACTAAGAACAGCAAATAAAAATTACTTAGTGATAAAGCAAACAAGCACACACGAGAATATTCACCCCACGCTATTGCTCCCCGGCAACGGCGCCAGAAAAAGGTCTTGATAACCCACAAGTATATGGGATCACAACAGTTTTCGATAAGTAAGAGTGTCGAACCCAACGAGGAGCTAAAGGCAAAACAAATATTCCCTCAAGTTCTATCGACCACCGATACAACTCCACACACACTTGACGTTCACTTTACCGGAAACAAGTATGAAACTAGAAGTGTTGTTTGATAGGTTGGCAAGGTAATAAAGAGCACGAGAATAAAAACTAGGGGCTGTTTAGATAAAGACACAACTAAATTAGTTTTAGTAAAGAGCTTTTTGTTACGAGAAAGTTATTTGTCCCTAGGCAATCGATAACTAGACCAGTAATCACTATTACAATTTTATTTGAGGGAGAGGAATAAGCTAACATACTTTCTCTACTTGGATCATATGCACTTATGATTGGAACTCTAGCAAGCATCCGTAACTACTAAAGATCATTAAGGTAAAACCCAACCATAGCATTAAAGTATCAAGTCCCCTTTATCCCATACGCAAACAACCTACTTTCTCGGGTCTGTGCTTCTGTCACTCA
>NW_021304576.1:0-886 GCF_002162155.2 Triticum dicoccoides
TGAGTGGGAGCTCTGTAGCATTTCTCATATTATATGTAGATGACATACTCTTGATGGGAAATAATATAGAATTTCTGGACAGCATTAAGGCCTACTTGAATAAGTGTTTTTCAATGAAGGACCTTGGAGAAGCTGCTTATATATTAGGCATCAAGATCTATAGAGATAGATCGAGACGCCTCATAGGTCTTTCACAAAGCACATACCTTGATAAGATTTTGAAGAGGTTCAAAATGGATCAGTCCAAGAAGGGGTTCTTGCCTATGTTACAAGGTGTGAGATTGAGCTCGGCTCAGTCACCGACCACGGCAAAAGATAAAGAAGAGATGAGTGTCATCCCCTATGCTTCAGCCATAGGATCTATTATGTATGCCATGCTGTGTACCAGACCCGATGTAAACCTTGTCGTAAGTTTGGTAGCAAGATACCAGAGTAATCCCGGCAAGGAACACTGGACAGCGGTCAAGAATATCCTGAAGTACCTGAAAAGGACGAAGGACATGTTTCTCATTTATGGAGGAGACGAAGAGCTCGTCGCAAAGGGTTACGTCGACGCTAGCTTCGACTCAGATCTGGATGACTCTAAGTCACAAACCGGATACGTGTATATGTTGAATGGTGGAGCAGTAAGCTGGTGCAGCTGCAAGCAGAGCGTCGTGGCGGGATCTACGTGTGAAGCGGAGTACATGGCAGCCTCGGAGGCAGCGCATGAAGCGATTTGGGTGAAGGAGTTCATCACCGACCTAGGAGTCATACCCAATGCGTCGGGGCCGATCAAACTCTTCTGTGACAACACTGGAGCTATTGCCCTCGCCAAGGAGCCCAGGTTTCACAAGAAGACCAGGCACATCAAGCGTCGTTTCAACTCCATCCGTGAAAATGTTCA
>NW_021304577.1:0-969 GCF_002162155.2 Triticum dicoccoides
CGAGACTTGTCTGCTCCCCCGGCGTGTGCCCATCCGTGCTCCCGCGTACGTGGCTTGTTTTGATTGGAACAAAATAAGGCATGGCCCCACCCCCTTAAAATCAGGGGGGAGATGATTAGATTAGAAAAAAAAGGAAAAAAGACAGCCGTAAGATGAAGTGGGAGCACAGATGGGAGCATGAGAAGGGAGCAGGCAAGCCGGATCCGTATCTTTCGGCCTGCCAAAGATGTTTCCAAGACGATTTCCTGCTTTGGCGGGCTTCGGGTTGCCAACATTTCTAAGAAATCCGAAAAATAAAAGGCATATCTCATGGCAGGCTGTTTTTCCACCTTTCTCCTTTTTCTGTGATGAGAATGAGTTGGTCATAACTCCTGTTGTGTTGTGTAATGGTGTTAACTGTTTTATTGACTTGCAAAATTTGCTCTGTTGTTTCTTAAATTTTGCCACTGTGCCGCATAATAATTTTTCAGCTCGGTTGAACTCCCCGTGTAGATGTACGCTTTGTTTTACATGTCCATTGTGATTTCCGAGCGTTTGTTTCCATTTGGTACTCCGAGGCGGCGAGGCCTACGGCGCCACCGCATCATGACATTCTTCTCTCGAGGCTGTAGCAATGGTAGCACGGTTCCGGTTGTTACTCTGACCAAAACAACCGCAATGTCGCGGGTGAAATACGGCATCATACATTAAAAAACTTGTCTGAACGGAACCACAATCTTTCATGAGTGAAATGCGGCATCGGTCCATTAGAGCATCTCCAGCCGCGCGCCCAACAGACCCTCCTCAGGCGATTTTTCTGCGCTGGCACCAAATAAACGCCCCAGTTGTGCCCCCAAGACGCCGAATTCTGCCGGCTTGGCCCGTTTTCTGGCCTGGCGCACTAAGGGCGCTCGGGGGCTCCGGCGCAAGGGAAAAGCGCACCTAGGGCCACACTGCCAGGCGAAAAGTCATGCCGACCATCCAGATTCG
>NW_021304577.1:1070-2410 GCF_002162155.2 Triticum dicoccoides
CACCCTGCCGATCCTGACGCCGTCCACCACTCACCACCAGCTAGATAGACCATTCCCCGCCGGAAAAGAGAAGATGTTTCGCCGAGGCAGCCTCTCCACCGCCATCCGAACATTTTTTCCGGCGTTCCGGCCGCGCATGGTTGTACACCGGCGGGTGTGCGCCCACCTCGCCCGCAAGGTGTTCGGTGATTTGCACGGCCCGGCGATGGACTCAGGTGACGAGGAGGCGCTCGCGGCGTTGCTGGAGGAGGAAGCCGAAGCCGACGTCCAGGAGCAGGAGCATCTCATGGTGCTCGCCGCCCTTGCCGGCCTTCTCGCGAGCAGTGAAAAGCTGCGGCGAGGTGGCTCGGCGTCGGGGCGGGTGAAAGCAAAGAACCGGCATCGTCTTGTAGGCTACTGCATGCTCTACTCCGACTACTTCGCCGACGCTCCATTGCACGGCGAGAAAACATTTCGGCGCCGTTATCGGATGAGCCGAAAGCTTTTTCTAAGGATTGTGAATTCCATCCGGGAGTTTGACTGCTACTTCAAGTGCAAGAAGGATTGCATCGGCACACTTGGATTCACCTCAATCCAGAAGTGCACGACAGCTATGAGGATGTTTGCATACGGAGCTCCCGGTAATTCACTCGACGACTATGGGCGCACGGCCAAGTCCACCACCATTGAGTGTTTCTACAAGTTCTGCAGGGCAGTGGTGGCAGTGTTTGGACCGCAATACTTGCGAACACCCAATGCGGAAGACACTGCTCGGATCCTAGCACAGAATGCAGCAAGAGGATTTTCTTGGATGCTTGGAAGCATCGACTGCATGCATTGGAAATGGAAGAACTATCCATTTGCTTGGCAGGGGTTGTACAAAGGCGCCAAAAGCGGTTGCAGTGTCGTACTTGAGGCAGTGGTCACACAGGACCTCTGAATTTGGCACTCTTTCTTTGGGATGCCAGGAACTCACAACGACATCAACGTCCTACAATGCTCCCATGTCTTTGCCAAGCTTGTTGAAGGTCATTCTTCATGGTGAACTTCAAGTTCAATGGGCGGCACTGTTGGGGAACGTAGTAATTTAAAAAAAAATCCTACGAACACGCAAGATCATGGTGATGGCATAGCAACGAGAGGGGAGAGTGTTGTCCACGAACACTCGTAGACCGTAAGCGGAAGCGTTATGACAACGCGGTTGATATAGTTGTACGTCTTCACGATCCGACCGATCCAAGTACCGAACGTACGGCACCTCCGAGTTCAGCACACGTTCAGCTCGATGACGTCCCTCGAATTCCGATCCAGCCGAGTGTCGAGGGAGAGTTCCGTCAGCACGACGGCGTGGTGACGATCTT
>NW_021304578.1:0-1904 GCF_002162155.2 Triticum dicoccoides
TATAATAATAATACTTTTATTATTGCCTCTAGGGCATATTTCCAACAGTCTCCCACTTGCACTAGAGTCAATAATCCAGTTCACATCGCCATGTGATTAACACTCACAGGTCACATCGCCATGTGACTAATACCCAAGAGTTTACTAGAGTCAGTAGTCTAGTTCACATCACTATGTGATTAACACTCAATGAGTTTTATGTTTGATCATGTTGCTTGTGAGAGAGGTTTTAGTCAACGGGTCTGAACCTTTCAGATCCATGTGTGCTTTACAAATCTCTATGTCATCTCCTAGATGCAGCTACCACGCTCTATTTGGAGCTATTCCAAACAACTGTTCTACTTGGAGCTATCCTAAATTATTGCTCCATTATATGTATCCGGTCTCTCTACTTAGAGCTATCCGGATAGGTGTCAAGCTTGCATCGTCGTAACTTTTACGACGAACTCTTTTACCACCTCCATAATCGAGAAAATTCCATAGTCCACTAGTTACTAAGGATAACTTTGACCGCTGTCCTGTGAGCCATTCTTGGATCACTCTTGTACCCCTTGACTGACTCATGGCAAGGCACGCTTCAGGTGCGGTACACATCATAGCATACTGAGGAGCCTACGTCTTAAGCATAGGGGACGACCTTCGTCCTTTCTCTCTACTCTGCCGTGGTCGAGCTTTAAGTCTTAACTTCGTACCTTACAACTCAGGCAAGAACTCCTTCTTTGACTGGTCCATCTTGAACACCTTCAAGATCATGTCAAGGTATGTGCTCATTTGAAAGTATTATTAAGCATTTTGATCTATCCTTATAGATCTTGATGCTCAATGTTCAAGTAGCTTAATCCAGGTTTTCTATTGAAAAACACCTTTCAAATAACCCTATATGCTTTCTAGAAATTCTACATCATCTCTGATCATCAATATGTCAACAACATATACTCATCAGAAATTCTATAGTGCTCCCACTCACTTCTTTGGAAATACAAGTTTCTCATAAACTTTGTATAAATCCAAAATCTTTGATCATCTCATCAAAGCGTACATTCCAACTCCGAGATGCTCACTCCAGTCCTTAGAAGGATTGCTGGAGCCAGCATACCTTTTAGCATCCTTAGGATCGACAAAAACTTTCTGATTGTATTACATACAACCTTTCCTTACGAAAATTGGTAAGGAAACTCGTTTTGACATCCGTTTGCCAGATTTCATAAATGCAGCTAATGCTAACATGATTCCGACGGACTTAAGCATCGCTACGGATGAGAAAATCTCATCATAGTCAACTCCTTGAACTTGTGAAAAACTTTTCGCCACAAGTCGAGCTTCATGGACGGTGACATTACCATCCACGTCCGTTTTCTTCTTAAAGATCCATTTATCTTAATGGCTTGCCGATCATCGGGCATGTCCACCAAAGTCCATGTTTTGTTCTGATATATGGATACTATCTCGGATTTCATGGCTTCTAACCATTTGTCAGAATTCGGGCCCACCATCGCTTCTCCATAGCTCGTAGGTTCATTGTTGTCTAGCAACATGACCTTCAAGACAGGATCACCTTACCACTCCGAAGTAGTACGTGTCCTTGTCGTCCTACGAGGTTTGGTAGTGACTTGATCCGAAGTTTCATGATCAATATCATAAGCTTCCACTTCAATTGGTGTAGGTGCCACAGGAACAACTTCCTGTGCCCTGCCACACACTAGTTGAAGAGACGGTTCAATAACCTCATCAAGTCTCCACCATCCTCCCACTCAACTCTTTCGAGAGAAACCTTTCCTCGAGAAAGGACCCGATTCTAGAAACAATTCATATTGCTTTCGGATCTGAATTAGGAGGTATACCCAACTGTTTTGGGTGTCCTATGAAGATGCATTTATCCGCTTTGGGTTCTAGCTTATCAGCCT
>NW_021304579.1:0-812 GCF_002162155.2 Triticum dicoccoides
GCACGCTTAACTTCGGAGTTCTGATGGGATCCGGTGCTTTAGTGCTGGTATGATCGCATCCGACATGTTACCCCGGTCTTCGTCCCTTATCCTTGCCCCTCCCAGCTCCACTACAAAGACGATTGTACATTGCTTTGGCCGCTCCCTCTCAACTACGGAGACGAGTTTAACGCGGTTTCCACCCCTCCCTCTCAACCGCACCAGTGCACGCTTGCCGCGCCACAACGCCGACGCTGGACCCGTGAATCGTGAGCACCCAGCTATGACTTACCGCACTCGTGCAAAATAATAAAACACGGTAAATATATTACTTACACGTGCGTTTTGTTTTGCAAGCGGCGCGAAAAAAATTAAAAAGGGAATGCAACACGAGGAAATCCCAGGAGGTCACCCATCCTAGTACTACTCTCGCCCAAGCACGCTTAACTTCGGAGTTCTGTTGGGATCCGGTGCTTTAGTGCTGGTATGATCGCATCCGACATGTTACCCCGGTCTTCGTCCCTTATCCTTGCCCCTCCCAGCTCCACTACAAAGACGATTGTACATTGCTTTGGCCGCTCCCTCTCAACTACGGAGACGAGTTTAACGCGGTTTCCACCCCTCCCTCTCAACCGCACCAGTGCACGCTTGCCGCGCCACAACGCCGACGCTGGACCCGTGAATCGTGAGCACCCAGCTATGACTTACCGCACTCGTGCAAAATAATAAAACACGGTAAATATATTACTTACACGTGCGTTTTGTTTTGCAAGCGGCGCGAAAAAAATTAAAAAGGGAATGCAACAAGAGGACTTCCCAGGAGGTCACCCATC
>NW_021304580.1:0-505 GCF_002162155.2 Triticum dicoccoides
ACGAAAAATAAACTACTTCTATTAATTCAACTAAGCATTTACTAAAAATAAACTAGTTATATTAATTCAAATAATCTCATATACCTAAATTTTAATTATCAAATAATCTCATATACCTAAATTTTCTTACTAAAAATAAACTAGTTCTATTAATTCAACTAGTTCAACTAAGCATTTACTAAAAATAAACTAGTTATATTAATTCAACTAGTACAAATAATCTGATATACCTAAATTTTCTTACTAAAAATAAACTAGTTCTAATTCATCTAACATTAACATTTCTAACATTCTAAAAATAAACTAGTTATATTAATTAATTCATCTAAACAATAGAAAACAGAAAATAAGTAAAAAATATGTGTGTGTATGTGTGTACGTACATGTGTGTGTAGTGTGTGTGTGTGTATGTGTGTGTGGTACGATCGAGCGGGCGTACGGGCGGCGGGGGCGGCGGCGACGGGCGGCGGGGCCACGACGACGGGCGACGGCGGGGGTGGCGACG
>NW_021304581.1:0-1503 GCF_002162155.2 Triticum dicoccoides
TTTCGTGGACTATTACTCACCATTTTGGGGTCCCAAAGCGATTTCCATGGATGTCGAACCCCAAGGTGTGCTTATGTGTCGGTCATCAACACTCACAATTTTGGCTAATTCTGGTCCGTTTCATGGACTATTACTCACGATTCTGGCCCGTTTTGGGGTCCCGGAACGATTTTCACGATTGACGATCCCCATGGTGTGTTTGCATGTCCGGCGTCAATACTCACAGTTTTGGTGATTTCTGACCGTTTCGTGGACTATTACTCACTGTTTTGGGGTCTCGGAGTGATTTCCACGATTTGTGAACTCCGAGGTGCGTTTACGTGTCGGTCATCAACACTCACAATTTTTGCCAGTTCTGGTCCGTTTCGTGGACTATTACTCGCCGTTTTGGGGTCCTAGAGCGATTTCCATGACTGTCAATCCCCGTGGTGCGTTTACGCGTCTGTCGTCAACAGTCACAGTTTTGCCAATTCTGACACGTTTTGTGGACTATTACTTACCGTTTTGGGGGCCCAAAGCGATATGCATAGTTGTTGAACCCCAAGGTGCGCTTACGTGTCGGTCATCAACACTCGCAGTTTTGGCCGATTCTAGACCGTTTCAGGGACTTGTACTCACCGTTTTGGGGTCCCAAAGCGATTTCCATGGTTGTTGAACCTCAATGTGTGCATACGTGTTGGTTGTCGAAACTCGCGGTTTGGGCTGATTCTGGCCCGTTTCTTCGACTATTACTCAGTTTTGGGGTCCCGAAGTGATTTCGACGATTGACGAACCACGGGTGGCGTTTATGTGTCGCTCATAACCACTCACAATTTTGGCCAATTCTTGTCTGTTCTGCGGACTATTACTCACCATTTTAGGGTCCCGGACCAATTTTCACAATTGACAATCCCAGGGTGCGTTTGCATGTCCGTCATCAACACTCATAGTTTCAGCCAATCCTAACCCGTTTCGTGTACTATTACTAACCGTTTTGGGTTACCGAAGCGATTTGCATAGTTGTTGAACCCCAAGGTGCGCTTACGTGTCGGTTATCAACACTCGCTGTTTTTGTCGATTCTAACCTGTTTCGTGCTCTATTACTCACGGTTTTGGGGTCCCAAAGCGAATTCCATGGTTGTTGAACACCAAGGTGCGCTGACATGTCGGTCATCAACAATCACAGTTTTTGTTGATTCTGGCCCGTTTCATGGACTATTGTTGAACCCCGGGGTGCGTTTACGTGTCGGTCATCAATACTCACGGTTTTTGTTGAGTCTGACCCGTTTCGTGGACTATTACTCACCATTTTGGGGTCCCAAAGCGATTTCCATGGATGTCGAACCCCAAGGTGTGCTTATGTGTCGGTCATCAACACTCACAATTTTGGCTAATTCTGGTCCGTTTCATGGACTATTACTCACGATTCTGGCCCGTTTTGGGGTCCCGGAACGATTTTCACGATTGACGATCCCCATGGTGTGTTTGCATGTCCGGCGTCAATACTCACAGTTTTGGTGATTT
>NW_021304582.1:0-1825 GCF_002162155.2 Triticum dicoccoides
AAAACAGTGAGTAATAGTCCAAGAGACGGGCCAAAATCGGCCAAAACTGCGAGTGTTGATGACCGACACGTAAGCGCACCTTTGGGTTCAACAACTATGGAAATCGCTTTGGGACCCCAAAACGGTGAGTAATAGTCCAAGAATCGGGCCAGAATCAGCCCAAACTGCGTTTGTTGATGACCGACACGTAAGCGCACCTTAGGGTTCAACAACCATCGAAATCGCTTTGGGACACCAAAACGGTGAGTAATAGTCCATGAAACGGGCCAGAATCAGCCAAAATTGCGACTATTGACGACGTACACATAAACGCACCCCGGGGATTGTGAATGTGGAAATAGCGCTGGGACCCCATAATGGTGAGTAATAGTCCATGGAAGAGCCCAGAATCGAACAAAATTTGGATTGCTGGTGAGCGACACGTAAACGCACCCCGGGGTGCGTCAATCGTGGAAATCGCTTTGGGACCCCAAAACGATGAGTAATAATCCATGAAACGGGGCAGAGTCAGCCAAAACTGCGAGTGTGGATGACCGACACATAAATGCACCCCAGGGATCGTCAATCATGGAAATCGCTCTAGGACCCCAAAACGGTGAGTAATAGTGCACAAAATGAACCAGAATTGGCCAAAATTGTGAGTGTTCATAACCGACATGTAAACGCACCCTGCGGTTCGTCAGTTGTGGAAATCACACCGGGGCCCCAAAACTGGGTAATAGTCACGAAACGGGACAGAATCGGCCAAAACTACGAGTGTTGATGATCGACACGCAAACGCACCCCAGGGTTCGTCAATCGTGGAAATCACTCCAGGACCCCAAAACAGTGAGTAATAGTCCAAGAGACGGGCCAAAATCGGCCAAAACTGCGAGTGTTGATGACCGACACGTAAGCGCACCTTTGGGTTCAACAACTATGGAAATCGCTTTGGGACCCCAAAACGGTGAGTAATAGTCCAAGAATCGGGCCAGAATCAGCCCAAACTGCGTTTGTTGATGACCGACACGTAAGCGCACCTTAGGGTTCAACAACCATCGAAATCGCTTTGGGACACCAAAACGGTGAGTAATAGTCCATGAAACGGGCCAGAATCAGCCAAAATTGCGACTATTGACGACGTACACATAAACGCACCCCGGGGATTGTGAATGTGGAAATAGCGCTGGGACCCCATAATGGTGAGTAATAGTCCATGGAAGAGCCCAGAATCGAACAAAATTAGGATTGCTGGTGAGCGACACGTAAACGCACCCCGGGGTGCGTCAATCGTGGAAATCGCTTTGGGACCCCAAAACGATGAGTAATAATCCATGAAACGGGGCAGAGTCAGCCAAAACTGCGAGTGTGGATGACCGACACATAAATGCACCCCAGGGATCGTCAATCATGGAAATCGCTCTAGGACCCCAAAACGGTGAGTAATAGTGCACCAAATGAACCAGAATTGGCCAAAATTGTGAGTGTTCATAACCGACATGTAAACGCACCCTGCGGTTCGTCAGTTGTGGAAATCACACCGGGGCCCCAAAACTAGGTAATAGTCACGAAACGGGACAGAATCGGCCAAAACTGCGAGTGTTGATGATCGACACGCAAACGCACCCCAGGGTTCATCAATCGTGGAAATCACTCCAGGACCCCAAAACAGTGAGTAATAGTCCAAGAGACGGGCCAAAATCGGCCAAAACTGCGAGTGTTGATGACCGACACATAAATGCACCCAGGGATGGTCAATCATGGAAATCGCTCTAGGACCCGAAAACGGTGAGTAATAGTGCACGAAATGAACCAGAATTGGCCAAAATTGTGAGTGTTGATAACT